>NC_091119.1:84525773-84825773 GCF_040183065.1 Periplaneta americana
ATTGGAAAAGAGAGCCTACACGTAATTAGTAGTGACAATGGAGTTAGATTAGTCAACTTTGCCACATCGAAAAATTTAATTGTCAAAAGTACAACATTCCACCATAAGGATATTCATAAATATACTTGGACTTCTCCAGATGGATTAACACACAACAAAATAGATCACATCTTGATAGATAAACGGAGACATACTAGTATAGTAAACATTCGAACTTTCAGGGGTGCAGACTGTAATTCTGACCATTATTTGGTGATCGGAGAATTAAGAGAAAGATTATCAGTAGCCAAGCGAGTAGAGCAACAAGTTAATATTACTAAATTCAATATTTTGAAATTAAAGGACGAGGAAGCTAAGCAAAATTATCAGGTCGAAATTTCGAATAGGTTTGCCACTTTAGAAAGTTCCGACGAAGTTGAGAAAGATTTAGATGTTAATAGCGTGTGGGAAAATATCAGAGATAGTATCAAAATTGCAGCTGAGCAGAGCATAGTTTATTATGAAACTAAGAAAAAGAAACCGTGGTTTGATGAAGATTGTTGCATGGTAGTAGAAAGAAGGAAACAGGCAAAATTGAAATTCTTACAGGATCCAGTTGAGGAGAAGAGAGATAATTATTTCAAAGAAAGACGGGAAGCAAGTCGTACACTTAGGAATAAAAAGAGAGGTTACTTGAAGGAAAAACTGAATGAGGTAGAAACAAATAGTAAGGATAAAAACATTCGAGATTTATATAAGGGTATAAAGGAATTTAAGAACGGATATCAGCCAAGGGTAAACGTGATCAAGGATGAGAATGGTGACTTGCTTGCAGACTCTCCATCAATCCTAAACAGATGGAAAAACTATTCTGCGCAACTACTAAATTTACATAGGCCAAATAGAAATGATCGGGACGAAATTGAAATACAAACTGCTGAGCCATTTATACCCGAACCCACGCTTTCAGACGTCGAAATTGCGATAGAAAATCTGAAAAAGTACAAGTCTCCAGGTATCGATCAAATTCCAGCAGAATTAATACAAGAGGGTGGAAGTGCATTATATAGCGAAATTTATAAACTTGTACTTGCTATTTGGGAAAAGGAAATTGTACCAGAACAATGGAAGGAGTCCATAATTGTACCTATTTTTAAAAAGGGAGACAAAACCAACTGTGGTAACTTTCGAGGAATATCACTTTGTTGACGTCGTACAAAATTTTGTCCAATATTCTTTTGAGAAGATTAACTCCGTACGTAGATGAAATTATTGGGGATCATCAGTGCGGTTTTCGGCGTAATAGATCGACTATTGATCAGATTTTTTGTATTCGACAGATAATGGAGAAAAAATGGGAGTATAAGGGTACAGTACATCAGTTATTCATAGATTTCAAGAAGGCATATGACTCGGTTAAGAGGGAAGTATTATATGATATTCTTATTGAATTTGGTATTCCCAAGCAACTAGTTCGATTAATTAAAATGTGTCTCAGTGAAACATACAGCAGAGTCCGTATAGGTCAGTTTCTATCTGATGTTTTTCCAATTCACTGCGGGCTAAAGCAAGGAGATGCACTGTCACCTTTACTTTTTAACTTCGCTTTAGAATATGCCATTAGGAAAGTTCAGGATAACAGGCAGGGTTTGGAATTGAACGGGTTACATCAGCTTCTTGTCTATGCGGATGACGTAAATATGTTAGGAGAAAGACCACAAACGATTAGGGAAAACACGGAAATTTTACTTGAAGCAAGTAAAGCGATCGGTTTGGAAGTAAATCCCGAAAAGACAAAGTATATGATTATGTCTCGTGACCAGAATATTGTACGAAATGGAAATATAAAAATTGGAGATTTATCCTTCGAAGAGGTGGAAAAATTCAAATATCTTGGAGCAACAGTAACAAATATAAATGACACTCGGGAGGAAATTAAACGCAGAATAAATATGGGAAATGCGTGTTATTATTCGGTTGAGAAGTTTTTGTCATCCAGTCTGCTGTCCAAAAATCCGAAAGTTAGAATTTATAAAACAGTTATATTACCGGTTGTTCGGTATGGTTGTGAAACTTGGACTCTCACTCTGAGAGAGGAACATAGGTTAAGGGTGTTTGAGAATAAGGTGCTTAGGAAAATATTTGGGGCTAAGCGGGATGAAGTTACAGGATAATGGAGAAAGTTACACAACGCAGAACTGCACGCACTGTATTCTTCACCTGACATAATTAGGAACATTAAATCCAGACGTTTGAGATGGGCAGGGCATGTAGCACGTATGGGCGAATCCAGAAATGCATATAGAGTGTTAGTTGGGAGACCGGAGGGAAAAAGACCTTTGGGGAGGCCGAGACGTAGATGGGAGGATAATATTAAAACGGATTTGAAGGAGGTGGGACATGATGATAGAGACTGGATTAATCTTGCACAGGATAGGGACCGATGGCGGGGTTATGTGAGGGCGGCAATGAACCTTCGGGTTCCTTAAAAGCCATTTGTAAGTAAGTAAGTAATATATTATTTGAATATTTAAACCTTATTTGGTCCACATAAAATACTCTAAATTTTACACTTCAGTTTCTATTTTTAAGAGTTTTATCATAAAGATAAGTATTTTCCTGGGACCAAAAATACAGCACATAATGGAGTAAACATTCGTATTTTACCGGTGAGTTCACTGGAGCTGAGTTATTTTACAAAGTGACACGAAATAGTGTTCCTGCGCTCATATTTACCCATATTCGTTTCCTGTGTTTTTTTTAAATAATATTTATGTACCACATTAATTTTCACTTCGGAGAATTAACGAACAACGAGAGTGTACTGATTCAGTATGCAATAATGGTACGTTAGCTTAGAATTCCATTATCTTATAATCCAAATATTAACTATGCTCATTTGAATTCTGTTAAAACAGATAAAATGAATAAACTGTGCAATAAATGCAATGTAAAAAATAGGGTAATGAGCCAAACGGATTATGTTACGCTGTTGTGAAAGTTATTCCTCCTGAGATTCAAGAGTCCCCACAACCAATAAAAAACTTAATTATCGGAGTACATTACACGTTTTAAATAATACCTAGGTATAAGACAGTACAACACCTTATTTCATGTGGCATCGTTTCGTGGAAAAGAAATACATAAAATCAATTCTACGCCATTATTTAAAGTTCAAGCATATGATTATCATTTAATTGGAAATCTTCTTACGGCTGAGAGTAAGAGCCTCCAGTACTTACAAGTAAAATATTTGATTTCAGACGCTGACCAATTGTCTATTAGGTCTAATATAGTATCCATGTTAAAAGTAGAATTGACTGAACAACTCCAGAAAATATTGCACGGTAGTAACAGTTAAATTCATAGTTTTAAAATAAATACAACTTTCAAAATAATTCGGGAGCACAGGATTTACAAATACAAAAAGCTATTATTCACTAAGTAATTACAAAACTGTATTTAGCTTTAAGTCAATATATATTTCTAACAAGTGCAGCGAAGCGCACGGATATGGCTAGATGTGCTATGAAAATATTAACTAGAAAAAGATATACATTATCACCCGCTCTTAACATCCATAATGATAAAGCGATGACTGAATCGCAAAACAATCTCAAGATACATTTCAAATTAGGTTCACAGATTTTAAACTCTACAACAAGCCTGGACACTATTAACTCGATTGAGTCTTTGCAGACCACTCCTTAACTCCCCAGCCCACCTTCCCCGGCTGAGACAATTATGTTTGATACGGTACGAGTAGACAGGAAGATCAGTGACGGATTATATACGATTTTTACGAACTTTCGGCTCTCGCTAGTCGCCTAAAATCCACCACTAATGCACAGAGCCTTAATTTGCATTTATTCATAAGGCGGTGTAAGTGAAAAGGACATAGGCTGGATTTCTCCGTCACTTTTACTTCCTTCTAATGGCCAAGGCTGCTGTATAATACAGTATTTGGAGACGATTTAAGTCAGATTTGGCAATTCAGAGGATGTTACAAATAGCCGCTCAGCAGTTATGAAAGGTTAAAGCAGAATAGAACTTAGAAATCTCAGATTCCACAGAATTCCACGCGATCAAAGATAATAATAAACAACATAATTATAGAACAAGCCAGCCATTTTAATTATCCGGGATGATGTATAATTTATGGTATAAAGGAAAATGTACAAAATAAATTGAATCGATTTCAATATATATGAGAAACGATAAAACGAATTCTGACAAGAGAGACTAGGAAGAATATACAATTTATGGATCTGAAACCTGAGCATTCAACAGATTCAAATAAAAGGAAAATTGAGACAGCTAAAATGAGATTTTTAAGGTAAATTGCAGCTTATACTCAACGAGATGAAATTAGTAACCTCACAATCTGAAAAGAATTGAAAAATATTTTGTGTAAAGGAAGAATTGAAACATTAAAAGAATAATTGGTTGAGTCATATTTCAAGAATGGACCAAGAACAAACTCTTTCTTACATGCTCATTGGACGACGAGACATCGGACGCCAGAAAAGAAGATGGGAAAATGATAGATAACTTTTGTGATCTTTGGTCCACCATGCTGTCCGTGATGATGGTATGCAAATATTATTAGATCTTTAACGAAAATTCCAAATTGTAGGAATATTAAATGTTTACTTTTCCATGCATCCAACTTTTATTGCATGTGTTGACAGTTGTAACTTCACATATGAAGAGTACAGGGAAAAAACTTGGCAAGTCACGTTTCACTGTTTTTACAGGACAACAAGTTAGAAGTTTCAAGACTCATTATATTCTATTGTCCTTGGGTTCTCATTCTTCAAATTTCTTTCGACTAATGAGGTTCTTATTCTGTGCAGTTAAACTACAAAAATCTGGACTACCTTAGCTATTACACGACATCTAAACCAGAAAATCGATCATTTTGGACTTATCAAGCTTTTTCCACTATGCTCTTCATATACATTCTCTTCGGTCTCCGCAGCTCTCTTTTTCTTTTCCATATATCAACACTTTTATTAGAAATTTTTCTATTAGTATCCATACCATTCGTACAGTTTTTCAACTTCTATTTTCTCCTTTTAAATGAGTATTAACTGCCTACTGAAGGATGCACTGGAAGGAATGGTGAACAGAAGAAAAGTTCGGGGCAGAAGAAGAAATCAGGTAATAGATAGCATTAAGACACATGGATTATATGCGGAAACTAAGAGGAAGACGGAAAAGAGTAAAGATTGGATAATGCTGGGTTTTCAGTGAAAGATTTGAATTTGGGCAGAACACCATGAATAATGAATGAACGCATTATTATTATTATTATTATTATTATTATTATTATTATTATTATTATTATTATTAGATGTTACGTCCTGCACGTACATTGTAACACACGCTATCTATCTTATGTTTACTAAAATTGTTTTTAATATGTTTATGTCTGTTGTTCTTAAACTATTATTCCGTTCCTTTTATTTCAGCTCATGTTTCAGTTTCATAATTTTGTAGTTCAGAATTACCTGTACTAATGATTTGCGTATTTTAACACATTATCCCATTCCTGAATGATTAATATAGCGGATCATGACACAAAAATATAGACACACTCTTGAATCATTCATTAACCGTAATTTCATGTGTCAAGTAACAACAGGGAAACGATCAATTCTGAAATTATATTCTTCAGACAGATGATGGTGCTAGTGATGGTGATGGTTGTATGATTATGACATGACAATGGTATGCCTATTAACGGCTTTTCGGATAGTCTATGTGCATCATGTAATAGAGGCAAAACGGAAACAACTGTTTCTACCCTAATAATAAAACCAATACATTGGCTCCGAAACGATAGACGTTTCTGTACCGTTAAAAAGTGCAAAAACGCAGTAATCTCACACCCATGTTGAATACCGTGGTAATCTTACATCGGACATGTGTAACACTGGTCCTTTGAAGATCCAAATATAAAGACTGTTGCGAAATGGAAGTGCAAGGGTTGATTTGCTGCGAACAAGAAGATATCTAATGCTTGTAATGTGATTGTGATGTGAAGCTGTGTGCCGCGCTGGCTGTTCCCTCCGCCGCAGCCTTGAGCGAGGATCGATACGGCGTTCTATTACGAGCAAGACACGACTCGGTTCAAGATTGCGCAAGATGCTTCAACCCGCGCGGACTGTGCCACTGAACTGTCTGGCTGGCTGGCTACGAACTTTTTAGGTATGGGGTTCACACCTCGAAGTCGCCCTCACTTTATAAATTATTATTGGCGTTCTTTTATTTTCTTCATAAAACCGATAAAAAGCTACCAATTGCTCTTTCTATACTCGTATATATTCCAATCATTCTTCTTTCTAAGTTATATGATTATATGCGTGAATAAAAAGGGTCAGTGTTTATTTTGGAAGGGACTCATTTCACCATTTTTCTTTAGCATTCTCGAAGTTTCCATTAATATTGACGCCTGCATAATCTGTTATTTTAGCGTTAAAGTTTATCATCATTATTATTCAAACTGTTGCTACTCCAACGATCGTTTATTGACTACTACAAGAGTTGTCTGGTGGGAGGGCAAAAGGGCTTAAGTCATTCTATGAAAAATATAAAAGAAGAATTTTAAAAAATGTAAACAACTGCTGTAAATCCGAAAAGTGATATGTTTCAGCTATTTCATTATTTTCTTTGTTTTTGACGTCATTGGTTTTAGGAAACGAGTTTAATGAAGGAATATAAAATTAAAATCTTATATCACAAAACATAATGACTTAAGCTCTTAAGCCCGCCCACCGGCTAGTTTATGATGACAGTACACAAAAAATCATCATTATCCTCCATCACGAGTGTCGATTTATAGGCTATATCTAGTAGTCCGTTTCGGTTTCCAAATGGATTTCATTTGTCAGTCGCTCCAATGGTCTGTCTGCCAAGTCTTCTTTTTACCACTTGTTGATATTGAATAATTATGCAGTGGATGTCTGTCTCCGAGCAGTCTTCATATTTGATGTATCAAGTTTGTTCTCTATTTGCTGTTTTTTTCTTTATAGAAACTGTGTAATTTTTAACTTCTGTGTTACAGGCTACATTCATTTATCTTGTAGTCAATTAAAGTATAAACCGATGTTTTTTTCAGAGGAATTTAATTTTTGCTGCAGTTAATCTGTTTTCATCCCGTACAAAAACCATTAAAATACGAAATGTAGACTTCTTAAACAAAACTTGGAAAATTTTCTATACAAGAGGCCTATAATACTACTGCATTTACTATTCAAAGGAGGGAGTTTTTGAGCCCTCATGGGGGAAGAAATTTTCTCATGAAATTTCGGCCAGTGTATGGAACCGGTGCTCACTCAGCATTGTAATTAACCTGGTGAGCTATAAGTAGCGGGATCATCGTGCTAACCAAACGATATCTTCATTCTGGTTGGATGATCGTCCACCTCTGCTTCGGCATGTGGACATGAGGCAACAGCCGACTGGTCGGTCTGGGCTCTTAAAAGGCTGTACCGCTATGGATTATTTATTATTATAATAGTTTATTGATTGTGATCATTATTTCTACTATTCGTATTAATATTATTATAAGTAGAATGTGCGATAAAAGTCGCCACCCTGCTACATGAATTAATATGCTGACGAATTTCTAAGCTTTAAGTTGAATGAACCGGAACAAGAGATTATTCTGTTATTTTGCCTATAGTCGTTTGCAGTTAGCAAGTGTCCTATAAATTGTTTCTTTGTTGATTTTGCGATTTTTGCATATTTCTTCCTTAGTTTCAGTGATTCAGGAATCATTTAGACTCGAGATAAAAGTATAAATTCTTTAGATGAATATTTATTTTTTTTTTGTTCTGCTTCTTTTGAGGGACGTCATTATGTCTCAGCACTGCGATCTTTGCTGATCTATTGTGCTATCGCCAGTGACGGGAAACTCGTATTGTAAACAGAGCAATCAGCTTGAGTACCTACATACAACAGCAATTACGGTAGTGGGAGAAGCTGAGCTCTCTTAAACACAAGTCACACAGAGAAGACGTGGCTCTGACGTCAGGCGGAGGCATTACGACTTTTCAAGTCACTCCCATGGAAACATACAGAGAAGAAGTGATGGGAGCACGCCACTCCGAAGCCAGCGCTGCATCTCTTTCTAGCCGCGAATGACCTTTCAAAGCGACATGTGGCGTCTGACTGCAAAAGAAAATATGCGACGATTTTGAATTCAATATTCAATTTTGTGAAGAGATTTTGTAATATGGTATAGAATCATAGGTGGGACATTCCAGACATGAACAAATTATTAGCATAATTTACGATTTTTGTGACATATTTTTACAAAATTTGACTTTTCAATTTAGACTACTGTTGACATTTTTATGATTATATTACTCAGAAATATGTAAAATTATCAACTGTAGTCTAAATTGAAAATTGTAAAATTATACCATGAAAATCGTCAATTTTGCTAATAACTTGTCTACGTCTGTATATAAATTCTGGAAATTATCCGGATACATGTTTAATTCTTTCGTCACGTCGAATATGCGTTACTTCCTTTCCCTTTTCAACCACAAAGATTGCATTCAAAATCTTCTCTGTTTTTTAATATTAGCGAGTTGTACGAAAACCTGGGGATATTCTCACCATCTGAAGACATTATGAAAGCTGTACGACGCAGAAATATATCAAGGGGTTTTGACTACCTATTCAGTATGCTTTGCTCACGTCATGTCTCCGCCCGACGTCTGAGCCACGTCTTCTCTGTGTGAATTGCGTCTTAGAGAGGCTGTTTCTCATCACTGTGTTAGCTATGGGAATTCCCAATCTACACTAACTGACTACATTAAGGTTCGCTGGTTATAGGTATCGAGAAACCCCGCTCGTCCATGAATCAGCCCTCTCCGAGAGTGGCCAGTTGGCTATCGGGGAATGTTATACAGAGATGAGAATGGAGTTCGTATGGAATGCCATTGACGTCTAACACTTGAAAATCCAAATGTTACCGGGACTCGAACTCGGACCTTCTGCGAGGCAGGTGTTAATCTAGACCACGAAACCGCCTACGTACTTGGTTCACTTTAGGTTTTTTGTGATATTCGCAACTGTAGATACGACATCTGGGAAGCATTTTACTTTTGTGGCATACCTTTTTGCATTAATCAATGAGAGACAGCTCAAAATTAAAAAAAGAAATAGAATTATTAAGCCATACAAACAGAAACAGACTGGCTCCAATTCACCCAAAAGAAGAGGTTTGTGGCAGAAGAAAGAAAACTTCCACAATTGGCGACAGCCTGTTCCTCAGAAAAAGCAAATGAAACTTTCGGCTCACCGCTGTAGATTTGGCTCTTGAGTTAGGAGGAAGGGGGGGGGGGGTTGAACATGAACGTGTTCGTCGGATAATTCTATGTAGCAGCTGGAAGGAGAATCTGAAAATCTGTGAAGAAATAACTTCTTACGGGATATAACATACAGAGGGACTTGCTCATCAGAATTCGACAGTGGGACACTGTGCAAGAAGTTTGTTTTTCCTTGTGAGAGTCTATTTGAAGTACCTACAGGATCAGCGTGTTCTGTATCTGCACCGGCCGAAGAATGAGCCAATAACTTCAGCACAGTATACACCAGATTATAAATAATCCGTGAAGATTTCTTGGTAGTCTTTCATCCATGGAGGACCTAGAATATTTTTAATTATTACTAGAGGATAACATATTGACTACTACCTACAAATACTAAGGACAAGAGTTGATCCTGAGCCACGGAAAAGTTTCCAGATACACTGCTTCATCAATATAGGAGAAAGCCAATGTTTACCTACTTGTATGTAACACGTGGAGAAAATTCCATGCAATCGGCAAGCATCATGTTTAGGCAGAGTAATGAAAGTCAAGAAATATTATGGACAGTAAAAAAAAACGATCATACGAGAATGGGTATTTAAGAGTTGTTAATTCATTATAAAAAGTGAATCTGATACAACCTTGGTACAAACTTAGATATAACACGTGAAGAAAATTCCCTGCAATCGGCAAGCTTTATGATTAGGTAGAGCTTGAAAGTCAAGCAATATTATGGACAGTAAAAAATCGATCATATAAAAAAATCGATCATTATAAAAATGAATCTGATAGAACACTGATACAAATTAATTTTATTTCCTAGATTACATTTATCTATAAAATACACTAATAAATAAATAAATAAATAAATATATATATATATAAATAAATAAGTAAATAAATAAATATATAATATTACATTAATATTTGTACCGTTTTCAAGGTGTTGAATAATATTTTACTTTCCCAGAAGTACTCAGACATAAACGTATTTCTAACATGGTACCTTACTGATATGCGGGGGCTTGGATTCTCGTCACAACAGACCATGTTGACCCTTTCTTTAGACTCAAATGTATTCTACTAGATCGGTGGAGCAGTGAAGTGAAGGAATTTTAAAAAAGACTTTAGGACCTACTCCTTATACTTATACGAAAATCGATCAATTCTTCGATGACAATCATAATGAGGTAGACTTGCCAAGAAATGTTATTTTAATATCACTTTCATCGAAGCTATGTGAGCTACTTGCAAAACAGGTTCACAACACTCGATTGTTATGAAAAAAAAAACACACACACATAACACAGTTTATAATTTTATTCGACTGTAATTTCATGACATTGAGTGCCTTAATAAATTTTCAAAGTTTATAGAATCTAGTCGAAATTGTGTAATGCAACCTATCGAACAGAGCAAAGAGGAAAACTTATTAGCTATTCAAAAAAGGATACACATAACTGATAATAGAATAGAAACCGATTCAAAATAAATTGTTTGTTAAATAGAGTACCAGTCGAATTCTAAATCGATGTTACTGTGTTCCGCTACGTACATGAATACAACCATGCATGTATACTTAACAGCAAAAAGAATGGGCCGACTCTTTTTCGATAGAAATACAAAGTTCTATCGCGCGGTTCACTCGTGTAAATGCACTGCACTTCAAGGCATTGCTGTGGCGTCTCTTCATTGAAAGTCAACAGTCTACATTGTAATCAACCTTACGAGCTGTGTGTGGCCCAGTGGTAAGATGTCTGACATCCGTACCAGAGGTTGTGAGTTCGCCTCTCGGTACAGTACAATTATTATTTTTTATTTCAGTTTTAATTAATTTATTGTTTTAAATATGAAATGGCATTTGTTCATAAACTTCGTTATGCTTGCCTTGTAAAAATATTATTGTCCATCACCTATGGGCTATTAATAGGCGAGACCTGGCCTGTATAAACAAAAATACTTGTTTCACATTCTAAAAAACCGAACTCATATCAAACATAAATAATTAAATAAACAAAAAACAAACAATTAATATATTAACAAAAAGAAAGCCTGTGGTGGGGACTAGTATATAGTCCACAAACCACCTGCGTCAACATCTGCTCTCATTCTGCGCGGCATGGAGTCCACAAGATTATGGAACAGATCTAAATTCATAGCCATCTCCTCCCACGCATCTAGAACTCTGTCCCACAATTGGTCAGCTGTCCGAACAGGTGGTTGTTCTGCCCAATTAGAGCGTAGGATCCGTTTGACTGCAGCCCACAAATTTTCAATCCATATCTGGTGATTTTGGAGGCCAGTCGACCAGGTCGACATCAGGCCTCCTCATAAACCATCTTTGAATCCAGTTGGTGGTGTGTACCGGTTGATTATCTTGCTGGAAGAAAAGTGTTCCTTTTGGATATCGTTCTCTGGCGGAAGGGATCATTACATTTGCCAAAATGTGTTCGTAGACTTCTGCCGTAAACCGACCGTGGATGCTTCCAGAAGTCCTGCCCCATCGTATGACATCCACCCCTAACACGCGATGCTCACGCGACCTGTTAAGTCGTCTCACGAAGCGTTCATCGTATCGGTGGCTATACATAAACAGAGCACTGCAGTTTCAGTCTACCGGAATACCGCCAGAAGAAGAAGAAGAAGAAGAAGAAGAAGAAGAAGAAGAAGAAGAAATATTTATTTACATCACCGCATCTCATTTAGTGTTTCATGCGCCAACCATCTTTCCCATCATTAGTCTAGGGATAACTGTGTGCATACACAATTTACCATCAATTCTGTCTTACATAATATGCTTGAAATATTTCAGAAAGGATAAGCATCCCCGTAGCCGGCTTGAAGCCATTGTCACTCCGTGATATATAGCGGTACTTGGACACGTTCTGATGCAATAAATCAGTCTCTCTTATCTAACGCGCTGGAATCGGAATAAATTGAGCACAAAGAGAACCAAAAACAAAATTGAACTTCATTAAGCTAATGGCTATAGAGGTGGGCACCATGGCTGACCTTCTACAATGACGTCACAACTCAATAAAGATCTGTATAATCGAAATCGCGCCTCTGAATAATAGACTACTAGAAGCTTCCCACACATCATATCCCTTATACCGTATCTCGATATAAAAAAAGCTTTTCTCGCATCTTCCCCAATATTCTAACAAAGCAATGCGAATTCAGTACACTCTCTTGCCACACAGAATAAAATCATCATACATACAGAGTTGATGTCCGAAATGTTGCGCAACAGTAGTCAGAGACAAAATTAAATACAAGTAGGCCTATTCTGCAAAATGTAAAGTACAGAACAGCACATTCATGGAACAGTCACTATGAATGCAGCCTTTTATTAATCTTGATCAACATTAATCTAATCCTTCAACCAAAATGTTCCATCAAGTTTATCAACTGAAAAGGATAAAGAGAGGACTAAACAACTGGAATGTACTCGAGCTCATTTCCTTGCGAGAGAATGTGGGACTGTTGGTAAGGGACTATGTGAACTCCAAGCTGGTAGGTCATTTGCCTCACTTTGTATGTCACAGTTCTATTGAAGAAGCCTAGAAAAAGGTAAAAGCCGAAAGATGAGCGTAACTTTGAGTAGTTTATTTTACGACGCTTTATCAACATAATAGGTTATTTAGCGCCTGAATGAGATGAAGGTGATAATGCCAGTGAAATGAGTCCGGAGTCCACCACCGAAAGTTACCCAGCATTTGCTCATATTGGGTTGAGGGAAAACCTCGGAAAAAACATCAATTAGGTAACTTGTCCGAACAGGAATCGAACCCGAGCCACCTGGTTTCGCGGCCAAACGCGCTAGCCGTTACTCCTCAGGTGTGGACAGCGTAACCTAATAGGTACTACATTAAAAGCATAAAAGTATCACAGGAAACATAAATTGCTAATAAATGGTTCACGTGTTAAACAGAAAAATAAGCGGTTTGGAAGTTGAGTAGTAAATTGAACACAGTTATTTTCGTGGTGTGAGAATGGCGTACTATATTCTGTCTCATTCTTAAAATTTCAGTATTCTACGAGCATTAATTAGAAATATAATTTTCTTCCCCTCCAGTTGACGACAGAAGTATAAATTATCTACTAAATTTTTACGGAAAACTGAATTGATCTTTTTTCACTATAGATAATTGTCATAATAAATATAACATTTCGTAAATTAACAAGAGATTAGGCGAGGGTCGAAGGGGGCACACAGTCATAATCCTATCCCCTAATTCTCTATGAAGTTCGTTCATAGAACAGTGGACTGTATGTACTGTTATAGCGTTCTATTCTATTCTAAGCGTACTTTGGTCATTTTATTAACTTTTGTTTCTGAGGAACTTTAAAAGACTAACTTTACAAAATAATCCACATACTCTGGAAGAACTGAAAATATCATTCTAGAAAACATCTCCATTTCTCAACGGAAGTCGCAGTAAGTGATAAGACAATTCTTAAACAGTTTGTAATAAGTTTGGAACAAATGGCAGGACATTTTGAACTTCGTTCTTAATTTGGGTGAATAATTTTATTGATGATGTAACTGTTTTAATTATACAGAATGGAAGTGAAATGGAATACAGATGATCACAGCAAACAGCCCATGTTGTATGTAACAAAAAATGTAATACCATAGTGGTGGAAAGTTCATAATTTCCTCAAAAAGAAAAGAAGTTCTTGTTTTTTTCAAAATGTTTCTTATTCGGTAATTATTGAGGGTAGGATCGTGATTTTTGTCCATATCGACAGAAAATCTAATGAAGAATAATTTATCCCACTGACGTATTTCAATAGCGTTGACAATTTTCTTGTAAATTTAATTTAAAAACCACTGAACAATGCGTAGAGATTGCAACATAGTAGTCAGAGAGGGTGGTGGGAGATAGGGAGACAGACCTGAGTTCGTTGACCTCTTACATCTGTAATACGAGAAGAAAGAGGCGTGTGTTAGCGGCGATGTTGCCGGACTGCTGAAACTTCCAACTTAATTTTCTAATTAACCTTGCTTTTAATCACAAAACGTAATATGGATTTTCTATCATTTAATTGTACCCTATCATCCCTTTCAATCTGCAGGATTATTTCACGTCCACCCTGTATTTTAGATTAAAATCTCTGGTGCGCTGAATTACTGATCCTGCGCTGCGTATGATCGATAACAAGATCGCGCTGCCATTTGCACCTCAAATGACATAGAAAAAGTATTCGACACAATATATGAAAACATTAGTGATGCAGTTGAACCTATGGCAAGCTACGTGAGAGGAGTCCCGAAAAGAAGAGCGGATGTTCCTCCAAACGTATTCAGTTAACGTTTTACACTGGAAGCTTAAACGTATGATAGTTCAATACCACGCCAGCATTTGGAAACTTCTTGAAAATTTCTCTCTTAACAAGAGAGACAATCAATTGGACAGTATTAAGCAGAAAGGAAGCCACCCACAAAAAATGGTATTTCGAGATATACAGCAGAGTCCCTTCGTTGTTTATAAATGAGGGTAAAAACTATTAGCCAATCAGAGGTAATTTTATACGTTTGTACGTAGGCTACTTGTATTACATTTTTGGTCTTCCGTGCCCGCCCCTACCTATACGATGTAACCACTGCCGAACGATGAATTCAGTGACTGGTAGACACAGAACGTGGTGTAAGCAGCAGGGTAAGTACAAACACTGTGCATACTTGTCTCTAAGTGTTGGAGGCACCACGCAGCAGATTCCCTACAAGTTTCAACTTAATTTTTTGTCTGAGTAAATGTATTATGAAAGGGTAACGGTCTAAATGACTTAAAAATATTTTTGTCGTTAACGTTAAAACAATTATTTTCTTTAGAGGAGTTACCACTGTCTTCTCCTTATATTTGTATGTGTATAAATTTAGATGCGTAAATAATTCTTATTTAAGTTTGTAATATTTTTATGTATAAACAATGACAATAACTACAGATATATTCTGTAGGATCAAAAATTAATCTTTAGCCTACGTAGATTTTCATGTGTAGGTTTAAATACATTTCTTTCTTCTTTACTGTATCTTTTGATGTCAAAGTGGAGCATGAGCAAAAGCGATCGCCTTAGTAGTAACGTATTCAGTGATGTTCCTGTTTTGGGCGAAGTCAGCTAGCTTTCCAAATTCGAAGTTTCCATAATAGAAGTTTCCAACCGAGGACTCTACTGTACTGCTTATTGGAATGAAAATACCTTCTTCTATCTTCAGCTAAAATGACGCAAGTTTAAATCATGTTGAAAGGACTTTTTTTTAAACGTTTTAATTTTGTATATTCCTAAGTATCAGTTATGCGAAGCAAAATACTTTGGATTGAATTTTCTCGCATTTATCCTTGAGAGGGTTGTTCCTTTCTGCTTAATATCATCTAATTACTCATTGCCCAACTTTTGTTAGGACACCTTGTAGTTGAAGTACAGTAGTAATATGCGTAAGTTAATTATATTTCTAGAAGAAGTGTAATTCCAATATAAATAATTTATTTTCAACTTCTATTTTATAGGCATTTGCCAAGTAGACACAGGAAAATATTGTATATGATTAACGTAGACATTTTACTTTAGACCAATTTATTACTGTCGATAAACTTAAAGAGTATTCGACTTCACAACGCAATGAAAGATTTTCCTTGTAAGTGTGCAGATACAAAATGCGTGGGATGAGTTTAAATCTTTACTACGCGTCATGTTGAGTGCGACCACAGTAGTTGCTGCTTTTATCGCCTCGCAGCAGTCTACCCTCCTACATAAACAAATCTGGGGCATCTGCTCACTTCCTGCCTTCGCATCTTGAAGATATCTGTGGCAGCTTGAAACCTGCGTTCAACTTTGATGTCTGCAATTTTATAGGTAAAAATTGCAAAAGTGTGACAAATTTTCACAAGTTTAAGATCTCGCATGAGTCAGCATGTTGCATACTTTTATAGCACCAGCTCGAAATACTGAGTTGACCTGCCGCTAAAGATTCTAGGTTTGGTGTTGGTGTATGAAATGGGAGGTACTGATCACTGATATTTTAGCCAGCGGAAAGGAATACTATAGGTATAGCATTTGTTCTAGTCTAGACCAATGAAACTTTTTACTGGAAGATAATATGTGAGCTTGGGGGGACAGCAAACTTCTTAACCAGTGCAGTGTCAGGCAGTACGCAGGGTCAGATATCATCGATAAATCACACTCTATTTTATCTACTGAAAGTACAATCACTACTTGACTAAATATAATACAGGCATTCTGTCCATTTTTTTAAATCCCACACTAATAGCCACAGGTATTAAATTATATTTAAAAACAATTGCACACTGTATTTACAATATGTTGATCCATGGACAAAGTACAGTCATTACCAAACGTATAATACTGACATTCTGTTACTGTTTTAAATACCACATAATATCACACACTTTATGAACCCAAAAACTAATTGTTCTCCATTTCTTCCACACCTGACATGTCTTCGCCTTCATTTTCTATTCGGTCATTTTCACATTCGTTGTCTTCGTCGCTGCTTTCCAACCCAGTGTTTTCAATTAATATTCTCTCAATTCTTTCTTCTACAATGCCATCTTTCTCGCAATACTCCGGTTTCTATTCTTCCACTTTATGACATACTTTCTTCTATTCCGTTTGACCGATTTCTTCAAATATTTGTCAACACAACACTTCGACATCTTTTATTTTAAAAGTCGTATTTCTACTACCAACTAATTGCTTAACGTTCTCCCAAATTAATCCAGTGGGACTCAGGTCGAGGTGGTAAGGTGGAAGTCTGAAGGCTGTATGGTTGTATTCGGCTAATATTTGGTCAATTGAATAGGTCTTCTGTGTTAGATTACTGGCTAAGATTAAATTTTACAACTTTGTTTTGGTACTACTTTCATCAATTGGAATGTTATGTTCCACCAATCAGGCTTTTCGTAAGGAATTTGAGGTTGGAGGTTTATTCAATTGTGTATTATGATATGAAGCATTCTCGAAAACGAGGAGAGTTAGGGAGTAAATTTGGAATTAACATTGTACGAAACCATTTGGTGCAGTTATCAGTACTCATTTCTCTGTGAAAGTTTCCAGTTTTCAGTTGCGACCTATAAATGATATAAATGAAGACAGCATTTGATATAAATCCGAACCTTCCATCCGTATAGACGATTACGTATAAGTAGCTCCACTTTGGATACAAGGGACATCAAATCAGAGCTGCTGTCATCAGACCAACTCTTCGGAATATTCTAGAGAGTCGATCTAGGTAGCGTAGTCGGTATAGCGCTGGTCTTCTGTGCTCGAGGTTACGCGTTGGATCCCGACCTAGGTCGATGGCATTTAAGGGTGTTTAAATGCGACAGGCTCATGTCAGTAGGTATACTGGCATGTAAAAGAACTCCTGCGGGGCAAAATTACGCACACCGGCGACGCTCATATAACCTCTGCAATTGCGAGCGTCGTTAAATAAACCATAATTTAATTTTATTTCAGGGACTGTACGCTGACGTGGTCATTCTTCAAAATCCTTTGCAGCTAGTCAAGCGTGTTGGCACACGACACTTAACAAGAAATAAAGTGCTGTTGCAACACGTTATTTATTGGACAGGCTAGTTAGTTCTTTGCTTACGAGTTGAAATTAAGTTTCGTGTTTCGATTAAAGTGTAAAGAAGTTGTTATCATGTGGCGTTCATGGGAGTCTGTATCTTGAAATAGTGATAGTGATGATGAAATGAACGTTGTGTGTCACCAATTGACGTGGGGAAATCCAAACATACACAGTCTGCTAAAATCATTAACAACATATATAAATACTTTATGGAGGGAGGAGGATAATGCCATTACGCACTTGCAAAAATCAATACCTGCGAGAGGATCAACGTTGGTCAGTGTTTCTGTAGTGTGTGAACTCGTACAGTAGGCCTATTCAATACTTACTGCTTTGCTGCGAGCAGTGCTAAGAATTTTGTCTGCAGCCGGGAAGATTCGATTTGCATAAAGTACACTTCATACACTTTGCTTCAAATTAGGTCACTACTAATTAATCGAGTCTACGTAGATCTGTTCCTTTTTTTCTGGGCACATTTTTTACTCGGAATATTTAGCTACATTTACCGCTACTATTTTCTTCAATGTTGAACACATTACTGCTGCCACAGCTATGGCTTTTACAAGTGGGTCATTGTATTGCCCTCCTTCCTTCTTAAAATTTTTATGCACATTTTGAATGATTCTAGCTGACTGCATATGTATGGCTTCACAGCGTTCATTCTGTTACACATAATATTCATTTTCATCATTTCTATCAATATTTCGAGACATAGACTTCAAGGACGTTACATGATAACTGGTTTACACTTCAACAGCACAAAACTTAATTACAACTCATATGTGAAGAATAGAATACTGAATAGCCTCTTCTTCAAATAAAGTTTTGCAACAGCGCTTGGCTTCTTATAACTCTCGTGTACCGATACGCTTCACTGGCAGCAACCTGTACATATACTACCCCCTTCCCAATGGCTAAAACATCATTGAACGAAAAGTACGCTCGTTTTATCATCATTGTTCTATATGAAATTCATGCTTGTCGTTCATTTGTCGGGTGGAGATAGCCGATAAATCAGAGAATAATATTTTGTCATTTTAATATCTGTGACAGAAGATGCGAAATATCTATGGCGAAAGTCATCATTCATCTCTGTAGTCAACACTTGTAATCTATCAATGAATATAGATATTTCCAAAGAGTATGGGTATGTCTCTATTCCACTTCTTCTTATCTGTGAGCAATAGATCAGTTAATGGTGTACTGTACAGTTTAACTGTGAGTGAATTAAAAACGCAAACATGAGTGACTGAAAGAGTTGGGAATATTATGATATATAGATTTTCTTCTTGAAAAATTGACGACAAATAAGTGAAATAGGATTTTTTAATCATAAATCTTAATTATTTTGCTTAATGTATGTATTTATATTCAAGTGACTACATGGTGTCATAGCGGCTATTTAATAAAATTAGATACAATGGAACTATTGTACACTACAAGAACAAAATGAACATTTATGTATAGGTTACATAAAAGTTCGTGGCTTAGGAAAACGCAATTAATTTTACACAAGTATTAGCATTTCTCACAGTATTTGGCAGTTCTAGGAATATTTCCGTCATTTCCCCCAGTTGCTACGAGGAGTAAACTCTGTAAGGATATGCTTGATGGTAAGACTGATATTGCATTTAGCACATTCTGGGGAATGGTCTTTGAGCAGAAGATGACGATGAGTCAATTTTGAGTGGCCAGTTCTCATTCTAGTGATAAGAACTTCATCTCGTCGCCTTACAAATCGATTTGAAAAGACATCAGTCGAATTTAATCTTGCGTAATGGAGTTACTGTGCGCATTCATTACATCCGGTACAAATTTAACAAAACATATTGGAGGAAACATCCATTAATTCTTATTCTATAGCAGGGGCGGGAAATAGAGCAGTCTGCTTAACAGCAACTAAGGTAAGGGGAGAGGCTAAGCCCTCTGAGAGCGGCTGTTTTCCGGCCCTGCACACCAAGCATAAATACACATCAGATCCAGATGAGGTAAAAATAATTGTATAATGTCTTATCGTTCTTCATATAGCATATAATCAGAATATATTTTCGTCAATAATACATTTTATTTGTTGTAAAATTCCAACATACAACACAGGTTACGCTTTCTGAATTACAATAAGATTGATGTTTTATTAATTATATCTGACGATTTCTGAATTACAATTTATTGGGCAACCTGAATTATTTCTTATCTTTTCTGATTTACAATTAAAAACATGAAATACATCAAATATTTTCTGAAATTCACGTGATTAATCTGAAATACAAGAGATGTTTTTTTTTTAATTACAGCTCGATAAGATGTAGGTAGACATATTTTTCAAATATATGTAAAATCGAAACTTCAAACTTTCTAAATATGGATTCAGGTTTGAAGTAGGAGGGAAGGTTTAGAAATTATATATACTTAAATACAACAATAAGGCGCGCGATAGTTGATTAGCAGGTATAATGGTATCAATCCTACATGCTATAGATCCATTTTAAGTATAATTAATTGAGATTAATTAAAGTATCATTTTCAAATATAAAGGGTATGTTATAATTGAAAATAATGATAAAAGACAGTATAGAGCAGCCATTTGCAACCGGTGTGCCGCAGGAAATGAAAATAATGAAGGTTGTTGTAGCAAAAATTGGAAAAATAAAAGTGAAAAAGTACCGTAGTAAAAAAGTGTGTCCACAATAGTCAAAATTCACTGAACGCGATACAAGTCAACATTCAATAAGCACATTACTTCTTACAACCACTGCTTTAGATTATACAGGGTGGAAGGTAACTTTTTACAATCCTTCACACACATAACAGATCATGTCATTTAGGAACATTTTGTCAAATAACATTTTTTTCATATGACCAATAGTTTTTGTAATATTTCGAGAAAACGAATATTGCAATGTTACAACGTTGAGAACAATAGCAGTGTTTATTTCGCGAGAACACTGCATCCCAGCATACTGAATTCCGCTCCAATCATCTACTTGGCATAGGTTTTGAGAGGATGTACACACATATCGTTTTGTAAACAAAAACATCTGTTGAGAATGCAGTCAAATCAAAATTTATGTAATCGTAACATATTAATTACATGATTATGTTATTCTTATCTATTGTATCGTTATCGAACTATGTTATTCGTTATTGTATCGTTTCAGCACTAAATTTAGTACGAACAAACAAGTATTTTCCGATACATTTTAAGGCACTTTCATAAATAATACAGTAGAATGAAAAATTATGAACAAAACAAAATTAATCTTTAAATAGAGTATTATTTTACCTTAAGTATCACACAGTTGACCTCACTCCAACTCAATTACAATACAATGTTTCGAAGAAATAAACAACTTTGAAACTAAATGAAAATGACACACATTAATGTGAGGTAGACTGTTAAATTTTGTACACCATTCTCTACAGTGTCTTTTAAACGTATTGTTTAAAGTGTCCACCATTTGCGCGTCTACAACATTCACACTCTTGATCCAGTTATCTGTCACGGTATACAGTCACGAAGTTCAAGTTTATGAGGGTGCTCGAAACAATAGACTGTGCAGGTACTATTTCGCATTGTCTGTAATGAGGCGATAGTAGCGATCCTAGTGGCTAGCAACTATCTATGGATGCATATTTACTACGTATTGAGCTTCGTGACTGTATATACTAGACTGTGGTATAACCTTAAGCGAGCAGCTGCAGCGGGATTGTGAACAGTTTCGCCATAAATTTATAACATGTCCAGATACTCACGATTTCTGTGTCATCTCGTTGTGTTTCAACTGCTTCGAACTGCAACTAATGACGAAGTGAATGTAAGCGTATCGTCAGCTCCTTACACCTAGCTCGGCCACATGGTTTGCGTACGTAAGAAACAGTGTTGCCAGCGTGTCACATCACTGTTCCCATGCAATATGTACACGATTATTAACGCGATTTATTCGAAATTTGTGTTATACTGTATTTCATGAAAATATTACTGTAACATGGCCATACAAAGCTTACTCTATCATTCTACATGAGATAAAAATCCAATTTTGAGCAGTTTCATGAAAAACTTAATCATAATTTCAAGTTACAAAAGACTATTTTTTTTTTCGAAAACCGTCCTTCTGGGAACAAAATATTATTAGACTTTCTTGTTTGTCATACTTCGAGACATAAAATCCCAGAAGGATTGTAGAAGGTTACCGTCCATCCTGAATGACTGTGCCGCGGGATTTTAAATTACACCTTTAGTGTGCCACATGTTGAAAAAGTTTGAAAAGCACTGGAATAGAGGGTAATTTATAAACACACTGAATATTTCATTGTCTAAGAAATATATATATATTTTTTTTTTACAAAAGACGTAATTACGTCAAACTCTTGCGAATCAAGATTCCACTGTTAACTTTTAAATTTTACTTGCGCAGTTCTCTAGCACAACATCTGCCGTACAATAATTTTTTTAAAGAATTTTAATTGCGCAATTCTCCAAAGTAATATGTCGTTAAATTATCTTCAGTAATTTATTTGCGCAGCTTTCTAATGTAATATTGTATGATGTATCGTCAATTATCGTTATTTAAGAACTTGCTTCAAAACGCTCACAGGCAGTTTCACTTGCCAGGAATAGTTGTGGGAACTATAGCTGTTCGGTAAGTCGCAGAAAGTGAGCGCAGCTTAATAAGGAACGACGAGGACTCTGAAGAGTTGCGCTTTAATGAATGCGATAACAATCAAATTAATGAGCTGCGGGGCGCGCTGAGCTACTGCGATTATAGCGAGGAAGAGAGACAACGCCGAACGATTTACTTACAACACGATGTAGTCATGTCGCTATGGTGAGGTTTCATATTTTGGGATTCTGACATCTTCGCCTCTCACCATTAGCCTGTTTAACACGTGTAAAGTTGAAACCGAATTAGGAGACGCGTTTAACACTGCGTGAAAAGGAATCTTTGGTTCTAATCCAGAAAAGGATGTCTGTTCCTAATATAACATTTCGTATTGTCTTAAGTGTAGGTCCGACTCCTTAAAGACCTCATCTTTACGAGATTTTCTAAAATTATGCTGACGATATGCAGACATGAACTTAGGACAAGGACCTGCTAGAACAGTAACTAGCATGTAGCATATCGATGGCTAAGTAGTTATATCTCGTATGTGTTTAATATTTGCAGGAGAATCAGAAAACTGGTTTAAAAATTAATTTTGCCGAAGATATATAAGTAACAAATTGTGTTGGGAGGAACAAGTCACTAATATTACAAGGAAAGCCTGAAAAGCGGTACATTTCTCTATGCGTATTCTTAAAAAAGCTAACCGAAGGTCGAAATAATAATCGTAGGTAGGAATATGGAGCTGTAGGTTGGGATCCGTACAGACAAAAACCAAATTGATTCAATAGAAAAGGTCCAAAGCAGGGCAGCAAAATATGTCAAAATTGGGAGGAATATGGCGAAGAGAAAATAAAATACTTAGGGTGGGAATTTCTCAAATCAAGCGACGAAAAGCCAGATTGAGCGCACTGTTTAAGGCACAAATGGGACACCAAGCATGAACCGACATCAATGAAAGATTAGTGACACCATCATACTTAGGCAGGGCTAATCATATTATGAAATTTAAATGCAGAAAACAAAGAACAGACATGGCAAAATTTTCCTCTGTTAACCGCATAATAATAGATTGGAACAGCTTACCTGCAGCAATTTTTAAGGGTGTCCTCTCAAAATCAATACATTTAAGGAAATGTTGAAAAGATTAGGATGAGAATTTAATTGTAGGAGTAGTGTAATTATCTAAGTTGTGACATGTAATTATTTAAGTTGATATGTAATAATTGAGATGACTTGTAATTACTTCAGTTGACTATAGCTAGTTGAATTTAATAGACTTACTTATAAATTAAGTTTACGTTGGGTTATAATTATATACTAGGCATTATTACAGCATAGTCTTTATTTATAGTCCTAGATTTATTGCATTTATTTATTTATTTATTTATAGTTAGAATTACCTTTACGTTTATTTTATCTATGCTATTTTATTGCTGTAATTATTATTATTGTATTGTATATTATATATCACTGTCACTGGGTGTATACCCAATTGCAGTGTTAATATAGTACATTATGCAACGAGCCTATAATGATAATAATTAAGACGCGAGTATGTTTATGAAACGAGCGCAAGCGAGTTTCATAATTTTCATACGAGCGTCTTAATTACCATTATAGGCAAGTTTCATACGACTTTTTATGCTCGACCATATTTCTAACTTGAAATTATTCATAAGTATTCATGTTATTCTTATCTGACTGAGGAGCTGAATTGACCTTTACAATACCTCGTAAATTGTGAGATGTGCGCAGACGCGAAAGTATTGATTTTTTCCGAGAAACAAATGTCATTGACCTTGATATAATCTAGAGAGTAAAATAAACATTAATCTTGATATAACCTTGAAATTGAATTAGACATTGAAAAACGAGATGACAAATTGAATTTATTTGAATATTATTTACAATTAACGCTAATTATTATAGTAACAGAACTGACTTTATTTCAAATATAGGTGATTTATTGTGCAATTGGTGAAATGAATTTGCGGGAATGTGGTTTGTAAAAGGCTGGAAGAAGGCGGTGAACTGATGTTAATTTGTGTGTTGTTATTTTCGACTGAGTTTAATATTGTATTTGATATTTCAATTTTATTTCGGATCGATTCTTCAACATAACCTTCTGCGACAGTATTGGATTTCCAGCCTCCGTGACGTTTCGCTAGTTGTCTTTCGATTGCATATCCGAGAATAATCGATACTTGCGCTTTCATATTGTTACAACGGTATTTTCTGATTGGTGGAACACCTGAACTTTAATGAATAGGTGTACTTTAATGAGGTCCATTAAAGGGCTGCTGCCAGGTGTATAATTGCTACATTTAGGCATGGTCGAGCATAAAATACATAAATACATGCTGTACCAGTAGATACAGTATACGCACGCGCGCGCGCACACACACACACACACACACACACACACACAAACTTTGTATATATATTTCTGCTTTGGAAGATATTCTATTCGAGGGAATAATATTGGTTAACTGTCCAAGTTCGTGAACATAAGAAAGTAGTTAATCTAAATAATGTTCTAGATAAACTAAATTGCCATTTTTGTGGAAACGAGATATAAATTCTTAACATCGATATTTAGCAATACAGTAATAATGACGCCAGTAGCAGGAGAAATAATAGTAATTGCAACAGGAAAGTGAAATATGCAGAACTAGCCATAGTAAAACTACAGAAATATATTCAATTAATCTAATAAAACTATTAGGGTAAGAACAATGCTAGAAGTGGTATCACTTGCACAAATAGTAACATTACTACTGTTGCTGTTGGTAGTAGAAAAGTAATAATATTAAAAATGAAAATAGCAGTAGTAATAGCAACTGCAGCAGTTGGCACATCAGTGGTAAGTGAAATGGTGGTAGTAGTAGTTTGCAGTAATAGTAGTAAAATAGAATAGTCATAATGGTGTCAATATTGTAGAAGCACAGCAGCAGGATAAAGGTAATAGCAACAGTGGCAACTGTAGTAGTACTGTAGTAGCAGCAGAAACAGCAACAGCAATAGTAACAGTGGGAAAAGTAGTTATAGTCAAAGAGTTATGCTTTTGATGAATTTATTCCTTTTTATGTTATGCGGATATTTTGATAAATTATTTCAATTGATTAAAAATCTCATATGATTTTGTCTACCTGGTGTTTCATCAGCTTTTACACCCAAGTAATAGCACTAATAGCAACATTAACTGTAGTAAAATGCACCAGATTTATAATATCGATAAGCGGCACTTTTACTGCCCGCTATTGTGCTACACAAAACCCGCAAGTTAAAAAATAATAACTTTGGTAGTTGCTCATTATTAAAACTAATTGCTATTACATAATTGGTCGTTTGAGGTATCCTGGACGGAAATTTGTCACCTCCTTTCAGGATTTTTATCGTGTAAACTTCCAGATATTTCTTCTGATGTAACGCTACAATCAAGATAGTCCGTGCATGGTGAATCCATATCCCTTGAAATGTGGCCCTATTTTATACAGAAAACATTGGACCTAGACTTAGCTGTCCATAAATAGCTTGGGTAGAGTAAGCTCGAGATTCATTGCAAAAAAAATCACAATAGGGGTAGGTAACCCCGAATCTACTTCCCTTTTCCTAAAGATATGTGGAGTGTACATGAGATCTCTCAGTCACAGTGAAGGTGACTAGTCAGTCGCAAGGAAAATTATGATATAATGTGCTGGCCCTTCAAGTATTGGATTTGTGCAACAGATTTTTAACCATTCCATATCAAATATTAAATTCATTATCTCCAAGGCTTCAAATGGAAAGTTATTTATTTCGGCATTTTTCATAGGTAAAGTTAAAATTATATATAAACGATGATTACGAGGATTTACCGCTAATTACGGAGCTTATTTCCGACGATATTCTGAGCAAAATCTGTCGTATAAACATTTCTCCTTATCTCAATACTTCGAGAGTTACACTAATTTGAAGTTGTTAGTAAAATACCTTTTTTCTTTGGTTTTAAGGGTAAAAGAATATTAAAAATAGAGAATGAATTATTCAGAATTATCATTTATTTAATTGGCTCGTGTTCTAAAACAAAAAATGTGTTGTTAATTCCTTTGTACAGAGTTTGTTTTTCAATTTTCAACTAAAAATTACATTATTCTTATGCAATTATCACAAAATTTGTTACAAATCATACGACGTTAGGAACTTGATTCTTCATAGTTTAATTGTGTATCCTAATGTACAGTCTTGAAGAATTTAGAAGATTTGATTTGTAAAAATTGTGCTACATTTTTTGCTCGGAATGTCGTCGAAAATAAGCTCCGTAAGTGGCCGTAAATCCTCTTGAATCAGCCTGTATATACAGAGTGATTCAGACCATCCGTAACAGTCATTTATTTCGGAAACTAGTGCATTAAAATTTTCGAGAAAAAAATATTTATTACTAAAGCACATGTGAACTTTCACTTGAGATTAATTTCATCAATCAGCTCTAATAGGAAGTAGGGTCAGTGGAGTATCACTTTAAAATTTCAAATGGGAATCTGGGTCAAATATGGTACCATTTGATAGAGCTCTTCAAAACAAACAACTTTCATAGGAATCGTTTTCATTAATTTCCTATTCTCTCAATGAGAAAACGTATGAAAAGGCAATGTGTAATTCAGACCACACGTGTCATTTATTTCGGAAACTAGTCCATTAAAATTTTCGAGAAAAAAATATTTATAACCAAACCACATGTGAACTTTGACTTGATCTTGATTTCATTAATCAGCTCTAACAGGAGTAGGGTCAGTGGCGTATCACTTTAAAATTTCAAATGGGAGTCCGGGGGAAATAAGGTACCATTGGATAGAGCTCTTAAAAAAAACAACTTTCATAGGAAACATATTTACCAATTCCTACCCTTTGAATGAGAAAACGTACAAAAAGACAATGTCATCAATATTAAGAAGTGTTATAAGACGAAAATGTAAACAAGACCATTAATATTGACATTTTACTGAAAGACTGGACAATTCCACTAATTTTTATAAATGTTCAAACTGTCTGCAGTTCTGAGCAGCACACACACGTACTCTTCTTCTAACACTGTCAGTGACTCGTAACACTTCGGCGTGGTCAAGTGACTGGCAGGTCTCCCGGTTTCGCTGTTCTATGTCATCTCTTACTGTGGGACAATCTTGATAAATGATGTTTTTTAACCGTCCCCAAAAAAAAGAATTAATTGTCAGTTAAAATCCGTCGGTTTCATCGCTGTATTCTTTACACAGACGAAGCGACACTGAAGTGCAATGGCGATGTCATATCTATAATGGTCACTACTGGTCTGAAGTCAGTCCTCTTTGGCTGAGACAAGTGGATAACCAGCATAGGTGAAGTGTCAATGTCTGGTGTGGCATCTTCGGACACCGAATGATTGGACCTTATTTCTTTGAAGATGCTCTGAATAGTGTCATGTATGCTGACTTCCTGAAGAACATCCTCAACCAAATTTGGAGGGCGTATCACTGGAAACACGAGTAGTAATGTGGCTCCAGGAGGATGGTTGCCCAGCTAATTTCTCTTTGGTGGTGGTGATACAGCCAATCGGCTCTTCACTGGGGGATGGATTGGAAGATGCGGTTCTGTGGCATGGCCAGCAATATCTCCTGACTTGAATCCTTTGGATTTCTATTCTTGGGGACAGTTAAAAAACATCGTCTATCAAGATTGTCCCACAATAAGAGATGACATAAAACAGCGAATTCGGGAAACCTGCCAGTCACTTGACCACGCCGAAGTTTTACGAGTCACTGACAGTGTTAAAAGAAAAGTACGGGTGTGTGCTGCTCAGACGGCAGACAGTTTGAACATTTATAAAAATTAATAGAATTGTCCAGTCTTTCAGTAAAATGTCAACATTAATTGTCTTGTTTACATTTTCATCTTGTAACATTTCTCAATATTGATGGCATTATCTTTCTTACTTTTCCTCATTGAAAGAGTAGGTATAGGTAAAAACGGTTCCTATGAAAGTTGTTTGTTTTGAAGAGCTCTATCAATTGGTACCTTATTTCACCCGGACTCCCATTTGAAATTTTAAAGTGATGTGCCACTGACCCTACTTCCTGTTAGAACTGATTAATGAAATCAAGCTCAAGTGAAAGTTCACATGCGGTTTAGTTATAAATATATTTTTCTCGAAAATTTTAATGCACTAGTTTCCGAAGTAAATGACTTCAATGTGATCCGAATCACCCATTGCCTTTTTGTACGTTTTCTCATTGAAAGAATAGGAATTAAGAAAACGTTTCCTATGGGAGTAGTTTGTTTTCATTAGCTCTATCAAATGGTACGCTATTTGACGCAGACTTCCAGTTGAAATTTTAAAGTGATACGCCACTGAACTTACTTCCTGTTAGAGCTGATTGATGAAATTAAGCTCAAGTGAAAGTTCACATATGCTTTAGTCATAAATATATTTTTTTCTCTCGAAAATTTTAATGCACCAGTTTCCGAAATAAATGACTGTTACGGGTGGTGTGAATTACTCTGTATATACCGGGTGTTTCAGACCATCCGGATCAGCCTTTTTTCTCGAAAACTATATGATACTGGTTGTTCATAAAAAATTTTGATAACTTAAACCTATGTAAGGGATCGATTGGTGGTAGTACCACAGTCTACTATATACAGTCGCGAAGCTCAATATGTAGTAAAAATGCAAACATGGGTAGTTGCCCACCACTAGGATCGCTACTATCGCCTCATCATCGCAGATCTCTCTCCTAGCAGACGACAAAATATGTTACACTTTCATTGTCGTGTTCTTTTGGAAAAATTAACACCTTCCTTCCATTATTGAAATATTAAATGCATAAAGTTAATTTATTATTTTAATGAAGTATATTAAATTCCACCATAAACTCGAAGATACCTGCAAGAAATAAGTTAATATAATTTTTGTTTGTGCAAACCGAACTGAAATTTACTATAATAGCTTCACTCATTCAAGATTAAAGCGATAATTAACTATGAAACCAATAAATATTAATTTGCATTTCCCTTTACAGCAATAATAATGGAAATATGAATTAATGGAGTAACTTACGTGTACCGGTACTTGTAGTGTAAGCTTACGTAGTTAACAAATTGGGATGAGGTTAAGCAATAATAATCACACCAGAATTGGAAATAAATCGTGATCAATAAATTTTATTGTAACAGACTTTTTCTACGTCTCTAGTAAAGCAACAAATACAAATAACAATAAAATTAACAGCTATAATTAAAAACATATCCTTTGAAAAAAAAAAGTAAGCCTAAGCAATAATAATCCCATCAGAATTGAAAATAAAACGTGATCAATAAATTTAATTGAAACAAACAATTTTTTTTACGTCTTTAGTAAAATAACACATAAAAATAATAACAAAATTAATAGCTACAATTAAAAATATATCCTCTGAAAAAAAAAGTAGACCTAACCTTTATTTCTCTGGAAATTTAGCAGCCTAAGTGACAGAACTTTAACCGGTATATAATGTCCTTTCGGTTAGACTGAAACATTCCATTGTGAAATTTAAGGATATAATGTATTCTAAAAGTCACAAAGAACTACAAAATTAAGAGTTTTTTTTCTGCACAGCGTTCTTGTGGAAACCCAGGAACCTTTCTGAATCTTTCGGAAATCGGAAAAAGGATAACACTGGCCTCTTTCTCTTACTGTTGCTACAATTTATAGCACTACAAACGTCTCATCCTTGTCCCAAATTATTATTCCAATTATTATATTTTAGCCATTAACGTTTTCATACAACCAATAACGAACATTTCACAAGCATGAATGTGAAATACGCAACGAGTTAGCACTCGATAGAAATACGACACAGTCCAAAGTCGACTATGGACAGTCTATTGTTTCTAGTTGCTAACCGCTTGGAGCGCTTTATCACGAGATTTGCAAAAAAAAACACCTCAAGCTTCGCGACTGTATATAGTAGACTGTGCTAGTACCAATTCGCGTAACAAACCGAAAGTAAGGGTACCTGTGGTTAACTTCGAAATTTCAAATGGGAACATGGGTCATGGAAGGTGCCATAGGAAACTACTTTTAAAAAGAAACAACTGTTACTGAAACTTTTTTGTCTATTTTTTTATCGTTTACTCACAAAGCAGCAAAAATGGTATTTTCTGAGATATGTTGTATGTTGTTTATGTACGTACACTCTTCATAGTAAATGTTCAAATTGTCCTCCACCCTGTGCAAAATAATGTTCTGGTCTCCTCCTAACAACCGTGATTGCACGGAGAACTTCAGCATAGCTGAGAGACACACATGGTGTGGCTTGTCTAATTCTTTGTTTCATATCTTCTCTAGTTGGAGGCACCTGGTAGATCTTGTCTTTAATTTTCCCCCACAAGAAGGATTGCCCGTGACTTAGGATTGCATCATTATACAGTGTTTAGAATCCTCAAAGACAACAAATTTCATTCATACCATATTTATACCCATCAGGAACTTGGGGGACATGACTTCCATACTCGCGTTGATTTCTGCAACTGGTTTCCAAACACGGACTGTGATTTCGAGCTCAGAATTCTGTAGACTGATGAGGCAACTATCAAAAGTAATGGTCAGGTGAATCTCTACAATTCCCATTACTTGTCTCCGGTTAATCCACACTGGCTACGTGAAGTGGATTACCAGCACGTGTGGAGCCTCAACACATAGTGTGGCTGCTCGAACACAGAGTCATAGGACCATACTTTTTTGAGGAGAACTTTAATTGTAGAACACACGCTTCGGTTAACGATGTGGCTTCAGCAGAGCGGCTGTCCTGCTCATTTTTCACATAGGGCTCGGTGAGTTATTAACCGGTTATTCCCTACGATGAATTGGACGAGGAGGACCAGTTGCCTGACCTGCCCGATCTCCTGACTTCGCTCCATATGACTTCTTGTGGGGGAGAATTAAAGACATGTTCTTCCAGGTGCATCCAACAATTAGAGAAGATATGAAACAAAGAATTACAGAAGTCTGTATGTCTCTCAGATGTGCTGAAGGTCTCCGTGCAGTCACGGATGTTAGGAGGAGATCAGAACATTATTTTGCACATTGTGGCGGACATTTTGAATATTTACTATGAAGGTGTACGTACATAAACAACATACAAAATTTCTCAGAAAATACCATTTTTTTTTTTTGCTTTGCGAGTAAACATAAATGATAGAAAAAAAAGTTTTAGTAAAAGTTTTCTTTTTAATAGTAGTTTCCAATGGCATTTTTAGTAACCCACGTTCTCATTTGAAATTTCGAAGTTGACCACAGGTACACCTGCTTCCGGTTTGTTACCGGAAATGATACTGCCACCAATCGATTCTTTACATCGGTTTTGGTTATCAACATTTTTTATGCACAACCAGTATCATATAGTTTTCGAGAAAAGAAAGGCTGATACGGGTGATCTGAAACACCTTACATATATATATATATATATATATATATATATATATATATATATATATATATAAATGCAGAGTCCACTGCAAGAATGATAGATGTCATTTGGAATACATTTTTTAGGAGAAGCAATTGAAACTTTGAAATACTTAGCGCTCAAAGCTTAACTGTTATTTTCCGATCATTACTGGACAATGACTATCAGTGTTAATGCCATATAACTCTCTATGTACATTCTCTATGTCTTAAGCTATGCATTGACAGTCTCGGTTCATTTTTGACAAGAAAATGACATCCATCATTCTTGTAGTGGACTCTTCATATATATATATATATATATATATATATATATATATATATATATATATATATACATACATATACATATACATATATATATACACATATACACACATACAGTATACCTATATAATGGTAGTCATTTTTTAAGTTTGAAAATACCTCCCTCCCACCCCTCCAATCGATTCAGCCTGGCTTAAAACTAATGCGGGTGAAATTCTGATCCAATAGGTTAACATTAAAAGTATGCTCAATCCAAGTAAAACTTCCCCTTACTGAGCGGTTATTCTGTGTATTTTTTATTTTGGTAGGTTTTTACCACGCTGTATCAACATCTTAGGTTATTTCGCGTCTGAATGAGATGAAGGTGAAAATGCCGGTGAAATGAGTCGGGGTCCAGCACCGAAAGCGACCCACTATTTGCTCATATTGGTTTGAGGGAAAACCCCGGAAAAAACCTCAACCAGGTAACTTGCCCTGACCGGGAATCGAACCCGGACCACTTGGTTTCGCGGTGAGACGCATTAACCGTTACTCCACAGCTGTGGACTTCTGTGTATTACGGGGGTGTGTTAGAACCACGATGTAATTGCTAAATCAATTAATTAATCAAACATCGATGTATCATTATTTTATTATTGTAGGATATCAACATGGAACAATTGAAACAGCGACATTTTCACATAGAAAACTGGAGATCGATATTGAAAGTATACAAGAACACTATGAGCCGTCCAGCCCGTTCATTAATAACAGAAGAAACTGTGATGTTGTTATACTTAGTCCACATTCCAGCACAATACATATGACGTCTATTCGATAACAAAGGGTTAAGAAAGACCTTGGAGGAGTGTAGACTTCTTTGAATCGGAATACCACTTGCAGTATGCTGGACGACTTGCAAGATGAACTGAGTCTATTCCTGGTCTTTCGTCAACAAAGCATTGCATTCTTGGATGAGGGCGGCCCCTCATTCCACGGTGTCGTTGACAGTCTTTTCACCATCGCCCTCTTCTCTGATGAGTCAATGTGTCTGTCAAAGAATGCGAGTGCTACCAGCTCTTCGCTCAGATACCACTGATGTCCACACAGCTTCTTTAGGGCACCCTTGGCTAGTGGTGATGTTTGTGCCACAAGGAGATTGAACAGACCCAAATTACTGGCGGGAGCTATAGTTGACAGCCGAGAGAGAACCCAGGCTTTGACGTACAGTTTAACGTCAAAGACAAAGAAGTCTCCAAGATCTCATTTCTCTGCGTTTGTTAGTTTGAAACCCGTATCTCTAAACAAGAATATTTTCAGTACATAGATCAATCGTGCCATGAACCGTGCTTGATGGATCGCACCTGGCTTATGATAGACCTACACCTCGCGGAAGGACTTCTTCCAAGAACAAGAAAGTCAATTCCAATACTTCTATGTAATCATTACGTGGATGGGTTACTTCAAGTTGACTAACCGTAAAGTCATTCACATCTGTGGAAATATCCTTTAGTTCGGCTGCAATATATGGTACTTCTACACCAGGCTTGTAATCAGTGAGCAAACTGTGCATGATGTTAGGCCAGAACTTCTTAAACCGTTTAAATAGTAAGATCTCCAGTCAAGTTAATAGTCCCTTTGTGATGCAGACTCTAAATGCTTCCTCCAAAAGAAACTCATGGATGTGATGTCTGCACGCCAGATATAGAACTTCTGATAATTTAGCATGGTTGTAAGACTTGAATGTATTGCCCAATTACCCATATGTCAGTATGGCACATCCTGCATGAAATTAAACATCGTTGAGCATACCCTAAATATATTCTGATCGCTCCAATTTTTGGCATATGTCCGTTTTTAATGGTGTACTACTAGATAAGAGGATGGGAAGTGGGAACTTTTTTCAGGTCATATAAGGACGACCCTAATATGAATTGTTCCAACTCATATATGGCATCATCTCCGAAACTTTAACATGGAAAGTACGCAAGGAAACCGTACCGGTACTTAAATTTTGTAAAGTTCCAGCAGTACCCTTGTTGTGTGGTTCCGAATGTTGGACTTCGAATAAAATATATTCAAGAAGATTGCAAGTGACAGAAATGAAACTCTTCGAAACACTGATAAGTTACACTCTGAAAAATAAACGAAGCAATTGAAGTATTTGTGAATAACTAAGGATAATTAAACTTATCAAAAAATATAATAATATGAGAAGGAACTGGTATGAACACATTTGCATTATGGATGTCAGTGTGTTTAACTGCGAACGAATAGGACCACGAAGTCGAGGACAATATAGGTATAAGATGTATTCAATAAACTGAGGGTGTTTCAGTAAAAGCGTGCAAAAATTAAACAGGATATAGAGGATGATCTACTGAACATTTCGAGATGGAAACTTTTGGTCTGCTAAGACAGATTAAGGCGATGTGGGGTTAAACATGTGGAAGAGAGCGTGAAAGCTAGGCAATCCATGTTGCATTATTTTGTCTACATATCGTCCACAAGGTGGCTCTGTCTTACCATATTTACATTGTCACGAGATAGAAAACGCTATAAATCAGCGACAGACCCTTTAGTACTATTTGACGAATCGACAATATGGTGGTGTAGTACTGATATCTCTGGATGCTACATTTCCTGGTCGCTGGATTGGAAGGTGAGGCCCTATTGTATGACCCGTGAGGTCACCTGATCTGAATTCACTCGATTATTTCCTATTGGGATATCTAAAATGACTTATGTACTGTATGAGACTCTAGTGGGCATGGGCATGGAATTAGTTGCTAGGATTCTACCCGCCTGTGATGTGGTTCGAAACGCGCCAGGGATATTTGAAATAGTACGGAAGAATCTCGTACGCCGATGTCATGCTTGCATTGAGGCTGAGGGACTTCATTTTGCGCAACTGTTGTGAGGTAGGAAGTAGTACGTTAACTCAAATTTGTCAGTAATATGGTGCCTGTGCAGTAAGAACTGTAAATAATGTACAAAACTAAGTGTAAATACATGTAAAAATTAACTGTAAATATTCCGTAAAATAGTATTAGTGAGAGACATCTTTAAGCCATATCTTCTAAAGCTGAAAAGCCCTAGTTTGCATATGTCAAAATGTTCATTGCAGAGTCCCCCATGTACTGTTTAATTTTTCCAAACTTTTACTCAAAGACCCGGCATAATTTGGAAAATGAACATACCACTTATTGATCTAAACTCTGGAAAATTATGATGATTATGATGATGATGATGATGATGATGATGATGGCGGTGGTGGTGGTGGTGTTGGTGATGGACACTTTCAATTTCTATAAACAAGGGCTCGCTATTTACAAAAAAAATCAGAAATATCCATTCCAATAACATAATTACCATATAAGAAATTCCCTCTTGTACTGACTGCCAGATCCAGTAAAACCTTCACAGTTACATAGGGGCTAAGTCAATCCCAGTTGTCTTGTATTTATCCTGTATTATATTGTCATCTTAGGCTCTGATATTAACCCTCGTACACAGCGAGAGAGACAATAAGGGAACTCATTCATATTATAGTGAAGTCTCACTTAGCGGTAAGATTGTAAACATGTGCTCTGTACTATTTCTAAGACTATTACCTTATTTTTTAAATGGTTTAATTTAGGACGCTTTACCAACTACTGTGGTTATCTAGCGTCTGAATGATATGAAGATGATAATGCCAGCGAAATGAGTCCAGGATTCAGCGCCGAAGTTATCCAGTATTTGCTGTTAATGGGTTGGAGAAAACTCCAGAAAAAACCCCAACCAGATAACTTGTCCCAATCAGGATTTGAACCCGGGCCCGTTCTTTGCATGATCAGGCATGCTAGCAGTATTAATAGCAGTGCCAGAATTAATAACATTAACAGTAGTAGTAGTAGTAGTAGTAGTAGTAGTAGTAGTAATGTCAAGAATGAGAACAGCAGTACTAGTAACAATAGCAAAGTAGCGGAAAAAATAACCAATATGTATAAATCTTCATCATTGAGAGTTGTACTACCATTGTTTAGAGTTGATAGCCTTGTGAACTTTCGTTCCATAATGACCTGATATTCGTGACGATGCACAAATACTTGCAGTTATTTATGTATTCACATGCTGGGGCATGCGGCATAAGTGCACGTAGCTTGTACAGGGAAAAGACTACTTAAATGTTCAGAGACACGGCATTGATCTGCGCAAGCGCACCAACGTGCAGCCTTGCACACTGCATGACTGGACTGAAGGCGAGAGGTCGCCTCGAGAGCGCTCAACCTCAAAGTTTGCTTTCACATGAATAAATTAAAAATCGGGCAAGAGCAATAAAAAAAATCCCTTCCACCTTACTCTAAAGCTGACGTCACAAGTTTCACAATTGGAACGAAATGCACAGTGTTCAAGAACACCACGTTGTATCGTATTTCCTAAAAAATTAGAGGGATTAGGATGAATTCCGAATATTTTGCAAGCCGAGGCAAACGGAAAAAAATCGTCTCCATTCAAGATTAAACACAAGGTTTTCTTCCTGTATTCAGTTGCTCAACGTAACAAATTCAAATCAATAACAACTGAATCGCCGGCGCAGCTCAGGCGGTAGCGAGTTTGCCTGCTAATCCGTAATTGCTCTCTGGCGTGGGTTCGATTTCCATTTGAGCTGATTATCTGATTGGATTTTTTCCAAGGTTTTCTCGAGCCGTAAGGCGAATGTCAGGTAATCTATGACGAATCCTTGGCTTCATCTCGTCAAATACCACCTCGCTATCATCAATTTCATTAACGTTAAATAACCCAGTAGTTGATACAGTGTGGTTAAATAACAAAATAAAAACTATCTCTGTTACTGTCATCAGTAAAGACTGTTTTCTCAGTCCCACAACATTGGAATGAATATAAGTGTGCACGGGGTATACATTACTGCACGTGTCCTTCAGCAGACATCCTGCTCACAAACACAAGTAACGCGCACTAGCCTCCATTAGCACTATAGAATTGTCAATTCATTACCATTGAGAATTTTGTTCCAATTCACCCACCCTCCAGCTAAGGGTTTCAGAATTTTTCCTCCAGAGATCAGGTTCTAAAAATCTGTCCAGTTGAATCTAGCTTATAGGTAAGGATAATATAGGGTATTTTTATTGGTACTTTGTTTCTTTTGTCACCATTACACCCAATCACCATTACTTTCCCCCCTATCGAAATTATATTTAGAGTCGGAACAGACTTTAAATGTAATTCCTAAGTAGTGGTAGTGGTGATGATAAAGAAGAAGAATAGAGACGGCGGTTTCCAACCCTGAACCAAGAAATTAACTGTTAATTAATTAATTAATTACTAACTGCCCCCACTGAGGGTAGCCCTTATGGATTCAGTATATCCTCAAAAAATAAATATGCATATGAAAACATAGATAATTAAATTTAAAAAATAAAACAAAGAAACAGGGATGAAAAATTGCAATTGCTATTAATGTGACACCATGCGATTAATAAGGATTTGACAGGATTTTTAACACTGTTATCACAATGTCTTCCCTCAGAAATGTTGTTGAAATTCTTCGAAATAAGCTGGTATAGTCCCTCGAGCACCCATGAACAAGTCAAATACCTCAACATGAATTAAGGCATATTTCAGCTTGAAACAGTTGACTGTAGGCTCATAGATCGACTTCTTCTCATGGTGGACCTCGGCTGACTGGTGACATCCTACTTCAAAACGTATCATGGGGTCCACAATGATGCCTTTTTTAGTGTTAGAATTGTACGCTGAAATATCTACTCGTCTCGTTGACCTATTTTCAGCTAGACGGCAGATTTCTTCTTCTACTATCCAGCCCTTACTTCTTAATGTGGCAGCAATTTTGGATCTTATAAGATGATGTCTAGAGTTCCTCAAGAGCAATCCCTGTTCACAGAATCCCAAGACGTGTGCTAAAGTTTCGATCTCCGGGCAGCCATGCCTGCACCGGGTACCGTCCAGAGATCTACCGGGAACGGAGCGAACAGCTGCTAAATTTGCTGTCATTTTCAGGTTAGATATTCATTCACTAATCAAAAGCCCTTTCTTGTTAGCAATCCAACTGTTGGCGGCTGTTACTTCGCTGTACATCTCAACAACTTTTCCTCGTCCTGAAAGCGTCTTCCATGATTCATATTCACGACTCCGCAATTGGTCTCGAAAATGTCGAATTGTAGCTTTAGTAAACTCATCGAGAAAAGAAAGGCAGAGGGAATCACACGACGATTTGAGTTCAACATCTGTCTCAGCATGTTAATATGCGGAAAATCTGCTCAGATTAATGATAGACAGATGGTACAATGTTGAAGAAAAGCTTCCCACGAAGCGTGTATTAACTGAAGTCCTTTTAACGTTTTACTAGCGTACAGCATGCTACTGTTGCTATGAAGGAGAAGGGAACATAAACAATATAGTTATAAGTACTGTGAAGAAACAGACCAATCGGAGCATAGTAAACAATGTCATGCAACGCGAACATGTGGACTATGAGCCAATAAGAATCGTACCTCATTCCTTAACGACGTAATCAGAGTACTTCTGCGTGGGTACCTGTACCAACATCATGACCTTAATAAAGATAGGACAAAAATATATTTGCGATGTAGGGACAGGAACATTTGTAATGCTGCAATAACAACTAATAACAACCTGGATAGCATTCGGGTTTTGTCGGATGGCACAGATAAGCATTTACATAGTGCCGATGAAGCAGATATAGAAGTAAAGCCCATCTTGAACAGTGTTAAGGGAAGAGCACGAAAAGAAAGGAGTGGCTTCTCCTGTGGAGGATTTCGTTCCATCTTAAATTCCACTTTGATTAGGCATTTGAACTCTGGTCTCCAGAATGGAAAGTCAACGCTCTAACCGTCTAACTTTTCGTATAACGACACGCCAATTAAATATCCTTCACCTTACGCCAGTAATTCAAAGTGGGAGCGTGGTATAATAGCGGTTGCTGTCGTTTGGTGCGTAGGAGTAAACAAAGATGTGCGGAGTGCAAGCCGAGAGAGGCTGAGAGCATGGCAGGCTCCGAGTTGATGACCCGCAAAACACGCGAAGAAGAGTACAATGGCCCGACCCTTAACCCTCAACGTTGTCCACGCTACAAAGAAATGGTGCAAATTAACCATATACATCTTACTTTAGTACAAATATGCAACGTCTATCATTAACATAATCACTATCATCATTATCATAAAATCATCAAGTATTAGGTTCCTATCTACTTCGCTTCAGCCTTACAAACCTTTTCTTGCACGTCTTACTCCTCTATTGTTTTTCGGAAAATATTAGAAGAGAGTGTTATATTTTCTCTACAGTGACCCTGTACCGTGCTGACCACACGACTAGAGAGACTCGTAATTTGTATCAATAGATATACCCTTCTCTACACCGCATTAGTTTGTAGGATGGTATCAAGCGAGAAGGTAAAGCACGACAAAGAAAGAAACTTTACAAGACAAAGTCGAACATTTTGATGCAGCCATTCTTATGAAATGTTTTGTCTTTTTTTATGTTAGAGCGCAGGCTTCGCGAATTGAGTTCAATTCCAAACGTTTTACTTGAATGAAACGTTGGATGGACAATATTCTAAAATGAGGGTTTTTCCTTGAAATGTGCCGTTTTTCTCAGGTTTAAAATGCCACTCCAACTATTTATACAGGGTGTAAAGATTGTATGTGCAAACATTTTAGAGGTAACAGGGGATAATATAGGTCTACTGAACAACATCGTGCAGCAATTTATCAATGTTCGAAGTTATTTTTAGATAAGAAAAATATAATGCTTTTATATTCGTTAATACTTCCAGCCGATATGTTTTCCTATGAACGCCTGGTTAGTTACGAGGAGGTCCAGATTTGTGGGGGTTGTCTACGGTCCAATTTTGCCATGAAAATCATTCTACCGTAAAATATAACCAAATAATTTAACGTTGAAACCAAACACAAACTGGTTTTAATATACATATTTACATTAACACATGAAATTAAATTCATTATACAGAGTGTTTCATAAGCAACGAGTCTAACGAAAAATTAACTATTTATGATAATTTTTGATATGATGTTCATCCTCACGAGAAAGAACCCTTCCCGGTGCCGTACAGTCGATTTGAAAACAAATACCCCCCCCTCCTCTCGTCGCCAAAGCTATTAAACGAAAGAATGGTTAGTATTTTAAACCTTTATTAAAACACATAAATGTAAAGACAGTATCATTTGTTGACAAATTATGGTGTACAATTTTCAAAATGTCTTCCGTTCTGCTGAATGCACAAATGTAAGCGACGTATCAACTCATCATGGACTCTGGTGAGCATGTCAGGCGTAACCATTTGTATCGTGTGTTAAATTCGTTCCACTAATTAAGGAATGGTCCGTGGCTTAGTCGCACAGACACGAACCTTGATGAATCCCCAGAAAAAGAAGTCCAGGGGAGTCAAATCAGGTGATCGCAGAGGCTAATGGACTGAGCCTTTGCGACTGATCCAGCTGCCTGGAAACACTTCGCCTACGAAATAAACAGTTAATTTGAGCGACACTGTTTCCAAGTTCAAACCAACAGAAATTTTTCTCTTCTGCAATAACGTTAAGCAGCTGCGTAGCATTTTATCATTCCAGTCTATCACAACAATGTATATAGACATGACCGTGTGTGCCTTTATCCTTGGCGTATAGAAGGCCATGCTCCAGGTTATTTTAAGTCCTTAGCGTATAGAAAGCCATGCTTGAGGTCATTTTAAGTTGGCATCAAATGCACATTACACATGGATAAGTAGCTTCCTCTGGGGCGGGAGGAGAGAGTGTTTGTTTCCAAATCGACTGTACGGCACCAGAAAGAGTTCTATCTCGTGAGCCTGAACATCATTTCATTATCCAAAATACTTGACTTTTTCGAAAAACTCGTTACTTATGAAAGATTTTGTATATTTCGTACTGTATGACTCGAACATAGCTACATTTTATTCTTATAAGGATGTTAGACTGTAATAGAACTAAACCATTTTAAAGTAATGTTATAAATGATCACAATTTTAAAGAAAAAAGTTGACAAAAAGTAGACATTCATTTCCAAACTATTTAAAAATTAACAGGTACTCACATTTAAAAATTGTTGCTACTAAAATAAAAGGAACACAAGAAAATAAAATAAATTATCAATTGTTAACAGTAAGTATTCACGTAGATGTTCACAACACTCGCCTCGATCACAGGATGAAGAGATCTTGTATTCCGGAGTCTTTGGTGTACAGCAACGAACATTAGTAATTTATAGAGCTCCTCTGCTATGTTTGCAGATTCTTCTGCTGCTCCGTACGTTGAATGAATGTCGACTGATTCAGCATTATGTCAAATGTTGGCTAATGAGTTTCTTACACGTTTAATAACCCTTAACTGACAGAATATTTACGCTGGGATACATGTGATCGAAAGACGTGAGTGTCTAAACTGACTGGCGTTTCATAGCATGATCATTCATAAAACATAAAACTGTAAAATACGTGATGCATTTATGAAAAAAAAAAACTATTAGAGCAAGGGAAAAAGTAAATAAGGTATTGTTTTACATACATTTTCGTGAGCATTAAAATATTTGTACATATACCCCTTACACTGTATAATCCGCCCGCCCTATATTTCATACAAATTCATTCCGTACAAAATAGCATACGACCTTACATGATATCAGATGAAGGTACTCCGCCAAAATATACTGCGCAACTCTTCGACTATCTACGAGTACAGATGTCCCCAACGTGGCTACAGTCTGTACAAAACTAGAAAGATATTGACAGTTCAGCGGCTTGAAGACGTCACCATGACAACCGTTCAAACCAGCCAACTAGAGACCATGGTGACAGATCGGCGTTGCCGATTTTCACGGGGAGCATGTGGTAGCCGGCTGTTTTGTTCGGAAGATTATAATCTTCGTTACTGTGTCACAGCAAGTACTGCTGTTCTGTCGTGGCTATTGTTTTCGTATTTAATCCGGCGGCATATGTATTTACATTACCGATTATGTTAAAAAAAGATGTGAATTTCGCTACAAGATGCGAAATCTTCCAATGGCATTGTTTCTTCTCTGTACACTATCGTAAAGAATTAAAAAATATATATATATATATATATATATATATATATATATATATATATATATATATATATAATCAGTGAACGCAAGATGTTAATGGAGAGAACTGACACTTTGTTGTTTTTCACATTCCCCATAGTTCAGTAAAACAAACTTTTATTTAAGTGTACCTTGGAAAGTCAATATATTGCCTGCGTGAATTTTTAAATTCACTGTACATATTTTGGGCAACGCAACTTCATTTAGTGATATGATACCGAAGGGATTAATTTATTATCTACCTTGTGGGATCGTCAGAAATAGGATCACTATCACCTTTCGCCCTAATTTAGTCGTCAAGATAGAATGACGTAGGACTAATTGTTTCCGTGTCATTATTACCAATACTAATATCTGGAACGCCTGACTCAGATAAACCACACGTCCCACTATTTTCTGTACTATTCGCCACATTATGACACTCAGTGTAGGGTTAATACTTCTCCACGAGACATTATTAGCTGATGTAAGGTAGTCCATGGAGCTAATTTTTTTTATTTAATTAGGTTATTTTACGAAGCTATATCAACATCTGAGGTTATTTAGCGTCTGAATGAGGTGAAGGTGATAATGCCGGTGAAATGAGTCCGGGGTCGAGCACCGAAAGTTACCCAGCATTTCCTCAAATTGGGTTCAGGGAAAACCCCCGGGAAAAACCTCAACCAGGTAACTTGTCCCAACCGGGATTCGAACCCAGGCCACCTGGTTTCGCGGCCAGACGCGCTAACCGTTACTGCACAGACCTGAGTGGACTCCATGGAGCTAAAATTGTATCATTCATTTATAACTTCAAATTTATAGCATGAAATCTTGATTACGCTTTATACTACATATGGTTTGCACACTGTATCATATTCACATTCACCTACTCTTTATTTTTTTTATAATTTATTATTATTATTATTATTATTATTATTATTATTATTATTATTATTATTATTGCACAGTCAAAGGGTCCGTATGATACAAATTTACAAGTTCGTGTTAGCTGCTTAGTTCCGACACAGTAGCCAGGCGGCGCAATCATCCTCACAGCACTACCGCACAACTTTACACAACGTCGCTCCCTTTCCGCGTATGAGAGAGAGAACTGTCAATACCTTTCTAGTTTTGTATAGACTGTAGGCATTTCGAAGACGTCCAGTTAGCGGGAAACACTAATACAAGAAGATTGCAAATTAATGCCTAGTAACCAGAATAGTCCAGCCTAAATCATGTCTGCGGTATTTTCTGGCTTCAAATTCATCATTCTAGTTTTAATTATATTAGTCCTTCGTCCTTTGGGGGTTGTAAGTATAGTAGTTCAATTGCTCGGACTGAAGAAGGAAGTCTATTGATCCTCTCCGTAGATTACACAAACACATCTTGTCACAGAATTACGCGGTGACTCTCACGATAATCAAATCATCAATGATGAGGTTTCTGATCTGTCCGAGCTTCATTCTAAACATTTATTTTTTGGACATTATGTATCTCTGCCGCCTTTCGAAATGTTTTGAAAGGTCAATTTCGGAAGATGTAATTCATCCACTCATAAGATATGTTGTTACCATATTATAATTTGAAGTGTCAACTCTCGAAGAGATCAATCAATCAAATAATCAATCAGATTAGAAGAAAGGGAGGGAAAAATACTGAAAGGTATTGAGCGCACGTCCATGCAAAAGGATTAGGAGCTGTGGAATGAACGTACAGTATGTGATATCGACGCCGGTAAGCCATTCGATTTATTTTTTCGGTATTTTACTGAAGTAATCTAGAGACATTCTGAAGGTAAGGGACCAAAAGTAGACAGATACTGCCCAAGAATAAGAGATGTTGTCGAGAACAATCAGAAACATGTTTTATCAGCAATAAGACAGGACCGCATAAGATGTCAGCCGATTCGGAATCAGAGGTGAGAGGCGCATGTAGCCATCCTCGCTAATCGAGGAATCCGAGTCCTTAGACCAGGCATGTCAAGGACACGGGCAAGATTACGAAATGTTATCTATCAAAGTGCACTTTGTGAGTCCTGTTGTAAGAAAAATCCTCAGACAGGAATTTACGTTGTACAAGGAATAAGTTACTACATCAATGTAAAGTTAATACTAGCCCTCTATTGACCCGTGTGATTTGAGAGAGAGATCAAGTTATTCTGTTCTTTAATAAGAGAGGGAACGTTCTTTCCATTGTTGACCAATGTGACTTTAAAGTTACAATATAGCTGCTCTCATACATTTTTTATGTTCTCTGAAGTTCATATCTTGCCCTCTAAATGTCAATTTTTATTTTACCGCCGTATCATTATCGACCAATGTTACCCGGAAGTCACAACCATGTCATGTAAAATAAAAAATAATAAAAAAATGATTTTACTAATATTTGTTATTTAGACAACTATCAACTAATAAAAAGGCTTGAAAACATTTTCCGATTTCAGAAAATAATTTGGGTTATAATGGGTTAGGTTATACATAGTCGTACTAGGATCATTTTATTTAGGAAATTTGTTTTTCGACAACCATAGTATTTATTTGGAGGTATAGACTATCTGACAATAATTATAAGTAGTTATTTCACATTGTAACACAAACAATTTAAAATATTAGTATATTGTGAATGACACTACCCATTCAAGAATAAATGCGTAGTAGGCTATATTCTGACATCTTTGCCAAACGTTTATATATTGACGAATTTTGCTAAATAGAACTGAAATAATTCAAATCTGTTTTTTTAACACATATACAAACATCCGATATTGTTGTTATTCATGAAAGTTTCAATCTTCTATAATTTTGTGATGTTGTCTAGAAATAATTCTTCCAATGTTACTCTTATTGGAAACTATCCTCATAAGGATAAAAAAAACTGAGTAACTCGGTATCAAATATCAACACAAAATCAATTCTTTTACGTCATATTTAAAGCACTTCCAAGAAGCTATGATATAATTGTATTCTATCTGCGACTGCTTGAAAAGGATTTAATTAAATGGGTCATTCAATAATTAGTGGAAACAATGTGTTTATGTGGCGCTATCAGCGGTAAATTATGCAAGCTGATAACAATGAGAAAGAAGAGCATCTGATGTGTGTTATTTGTGAGTTTGGATACAAATAATCTCATTTATAAGATATTTGTAGTGAGCTTAATTTGTAGACTTATTTGTAGCGCTCTAAAATGTTTAGCAAGTACGAACAAAGATGCTTACTTGAAATTCAGATTACAAGAGGCAAGAATGCTCGACAATGTCATGCAGCATTATTGGAAGCTTGTGGCAGAAAGACTTCACCATATCGTTCCGTAGCAATGTGGGCGCATGCATTTCGCAGAGGGAGGGGAGATGTTCATAAAAAACGTAGAGCTGACAGACCGCAATCGGCAAGTGAACGCTGTAAGAGCTCTGCTGGAAGAACACTGTTGTTAGTTATGAATTCAAAGGAATCTTTCTCACTTATTCAGTTCCTATCAGAAATCGTATGAATGGTGCATAGTACAGTTACTTTCTGGAACAACATTTTACAACCAGCGGTGTGCTGTAAACATCCAAATTTCCTGAATTCTCATCCTATTGTACTACATGATGGTGTTCGCTCTCACATAGCTGCCTCTGTGGTTAATTTACTTCGCAGATGAAACTGGGAAGCTCTGGAGCATCCTCCATACTCTCCAGATATGAGTCCATGTGATTTTGACCTTTTTCTCGAAAATGAAATTACCACTTAGAGGAGTTCGCTTTAGAACCAGACAGGCAATTATAGCAGCAGTAGAGCAGTCTGTTCGAAGATTAGTACAACAAGATGCTGTGGATGGCATCCGTCGTCTCCCTGAGATGTGGAGGAGGTTTTTCCATGTTTGAGGAGATTACTTTTGAGCACTACAACAATGTGACTTTTACAAGACTGTTTTCTTTGTTAATTCAAATGTTGCCACTAATTATTCAATGACCAATGTATAATTTGAAAATGACAGAATTGGGCGCTTCTCCTAGAATACTACTATTTTAGACATAAAATTTATCTTAAATCCTTGCTATTAATATAAATTGAACACAAACCAAATTCTAAGCTATTACCCCAGTCTAAGCAAATTCAAACAGATGAGACGACATATTAAGAAAACTAAATCTCCAAACTACTATATTGCGAACTTACCGAGTTATATTAATGAAATAATAGTTTTATGAATGGAAGTCGACAGAAGAAGGGCCAAACTATAAATAACAGGGTCGTTCTTCTACAAACTGAAATACGGTGTTGCAATAAGGTCCCAAAAACAATAACTGGATCGTCCTTCGTTTACAAACCGAGATAATAATTATGTGTTTTCTACTGAAATTATAATTATGACAGCCATTTTTCTACTGACCAGATGCGTCTTCTGAAAAAGTACAATAAAACATAAAAAGTGATTTAAGAAAGGTAATTGGACCCTTTTTGGGTAGACTTTCCAAAGTTTAAATACTGTATAATGAAAAATAGCATCCAGTGTGAATGTCAAACAGTTCTAAATTTACATAAGAAATACAGCCTCAAGGAAATGGCCTGAGGCCAAGGAATAAATAACAACAAAAACCACCACCATCACCATACAGTAATATTTCATCGTGGGTACTCGCAGAATCACTGTTCAAGTGGCCCAAACTATCACGAAAAAGTTTAAAAGTTCTAGTTTAAAACTTGCGTGTTACTTATTTTACACACGTACTACCAGAAATATATTTTGAAGATGTATAGTAGAGAAAAACGAGCGACGTGTTTGCTTTTATGAAGTGTACCACAGGAAATGTGTCAAGTGTTTCGAGGCTCGTAGGACCACACTCAGCATCGCTGCGGGTATAGATTTTTGTAATGTCTCCGCTCTCCCTGCGGCGGATTGTAGGACCATTGCCGTCGACCGCTCACTGCATTATCATACAAATGCAATATCTACGTTTCTTAAAATTTTGCATTCGAAGCAAAAAGTAAGGAATGCTGTTATACAATGCTTGGCTTTATGACTTCCACATCAGCACAAGCTGCACCCTGCACACATCGCTGAATGATACAGGATGAAACATAATAAGACTGCTCTTTCTTTCATGTTAGTGCTACTTCCCATGTCTGGAATTTGTGGAACATGATATTCATTCATTCGTAGTGTTCTGCCCAAGGCCAGGTCTTTCATTGCAAACCCAGCATTCTCCAGTCCTGCCTATTTTCTGCCTTTCTCTTTGTCTCCTCATATGATCCACATATCTTAATTTCTTCTATCTGATATCTTCTTCTGCCCTAAACTCTTCTCCCGTTCACCATTCCTTCCGGTGCATCCTTGAGTAGGCAGTTTCTTCTCAGTCAATGACCCAACCAATTTCTTTTTCTCTTTCTGATCAGCTTCAGCATCATTCTTTCTTCATCCACTCTTTCCAACACAATTTCATTTCTTATTCTCTCTGTCCACTTCACACACTCCATCCATCTTCATATCCACATTCCAAATGCGTCTATTCGTTTCCCTTCATTTCGTCGTAATGCATATGTTTCTGCCCCATACAATGACACACTCCACACAAAGCACTTTACTAGTCTCCTCAGTTCTTTTTCCAGAGTTCCGCACAAGATGCTCCTTTTTCTATTAAAAGCTTCATTGCTATCCTCCTTTTGACTTCCTGGTAGCAGCTCATGTTACTGCTTATAGTACAACTCAAGTATTTGAAACTGTCCACTTGCTCTACTGCCTCATTTAGAATTCGCAAGTTTGAACATGATATAGTATACGAAAATAGGGTGATAATCCGATAGCATGGGTCAAAAACAATTGAGGACATAGCATTGGCAATGAATAAACATCCATTGAACAAGACTGAAACCCATAACCGTAGCTTGTGTGTATATAAGTCTACAGAAGGTGCGGAAGTAAGGCCTATATCTATCCGTTTGTATAGGTAGATCCGTAAGGAACAAACTCCCAGGAGATAAAGATGAGAGGGATTGATTGAATGACCATATGGCTGGATTTTAATCCCAGAAATAATAATAATAATAATAATAATAATAATAATAATAATAATAATAATAACAAATTTATTCTGGTGGTGTTAAGGCCATGAGGCCTTCTCTTCCACGCCACCAAACGACATACCGCATAGACGACACAAGCAGTCATCTATACACAGATCGCTTACCGAACAGAGGCAGGGCGACACTAAGGCGGTTTCTGGCCGGAATGACTTTTCCATGGATACCAGGAAGACACGTGGAACGCTAAAAATCACTATGGCTATCTTGATCCACCAACAGGCACCGCCCAATGAGCGTCTCCATGCGGTTGGGGGCACAGTCGCCAGTGATACACAAAGATGGAGTAACTAGCTAGCCATTTTCACACGGGATCATCGAAGCTCGTGCACTTTACCATGAGATCGTATTCCGAAATAATAGTACATTAAGAGAAAATTATTGTGAAATAGAGTGTGTTTGTGTAATTAAGTTTATAATAACTGGTGATCCGTTTGGGAAGTTTATGATATAAAAAAATGTAACATGAGAACAGTTACTTATTTTTTCAGTAATCTGTAAATACAGTATAGAAGGATTGGAGTTTTCTCCGCCTCTTAACATGTCACTATTACTTTCGTACACAGGGTAATATTCATGTAGTAAGGCTTATTTCTCACATGCGTGATGTAACATCTCAGTAACAGCTTTTCCATCATCTTAAACCAAAGATGGTTTAAGATGATGATCAATATACCTGGGTCGCTGTGCATTAGACATTATTCTTAATAAAACCACAAATATATTGGATGATATCAAGTCTGGAGAATTTGGACGCCACGTTATTGGCCACCGCGACCTCACCAGATGATGTCGAACGTTAGGCACGAACTTCTTTTCCTCGATGCGATGATGCGCCATCCCGCTGGAACACCATACTGATATTGTTTTCCTGTTACAGCTGTGGTATGAAGAACCAATGTGATCCGTTTATGGATATCCATATCGCGTAATGCCTGAACATGTTGCATGCGATAGAGATAGAGGTAAAGTTTCAGCTAACGGCACAACTATCTCTGTGGACAACCGATTCTTGGGATTTCTTGTTATACCAGCACTAATAGTACTTCCGTTTCAAGAACACATCTACTGTACAGTCACAAGTGTATGTCAACACATCCATTTTTTTTTCAAACGTGCAGTTTCGTAACATTGTAGACTTGTAATTGGGAGATCTCCGAACTCTTACTCATGGTTAAAACGATGTTGGACTGGCGATACACTTTCATAATAGAGGAACAATACGTTTTCAGAGCTGTACAACAACTATTCATTTGTGAGTTAACATATCCATTGAGGTGGAAAGTTGGAAAAAGTTTCGTCCGAGAAAAATATTAAATATGGGTTAATTTCTCTAATGTACACCAAGGCTACCAGTTTCAGTACACCCTCTCATAAAATTGGTAAGTAACATTTAACTGTTTCTATTCAATAAATTGTTGAGAAGACTGTACATGTATGGTTCAATAAACAGCCACTCAATGATACCCACAAACGACAACGAGCGCCACGCTCGACGATAGCACAAACGCCGTGTGCTAGTTCGCAATTCAAGGCTCTCTCTGTACTCAAACCATCGAGCTAGCTGCTTCCGTGGCTCAACACTAACGCGTTGGTCTTCCACCCAGGCGTTTCGGGTTTGATCTCCTGCTAGACTGTGATGGAATTTGTGATGGACAAAGCAGACGTTTCAGAAACGTTTCGTCCGCGTAATCCCGTTTCCCACTATCATTCCACCAACACTCTTCCATTCCCCTTATTTAATCTCTCATCTGCAATAGTAAAAATAGGCTGGAGTGAAGTCTTGGAAGTAGTGCGGATTTCCGATGATAATATAGAAAGATTTCCGATGATAATATAGAAAGGGCTTGGGGCTCCGAGAACATGATTTGGCTCTATTAGGGCTGAGGTAAGATGGATCGCCTATCAGCATCGGATTCACGAATATCATCCAGGTTAGCCGTGGGACTTTTACTATCATCTGATAGATTCCTGGAGACGATTTTCTTTTGTGCCTTGATGATGGAGCACATTTGAAAGAAAAACGGAAGTTCTAGGATTCAAATGTTTTTTACCTACTGTATATTCACATTTCTGTACTAGTCTACCAATTACTTCTTAACGTTCGCAGAATCATATCGCTATTGGTACCTATTTTACATAAATACATTTACTGCAAGCTCCAACTTTCCTTTCAAAAATAAAATTCAATCGAAACAGAGGCTGTTCAAAGACGTGTCAACTGCGAATTGCACTCAGATCCATGTCACAGCTTTCACAAACACATAATCTGGCTCACTGAAGGTTGTGAAGTAACTTTATTCTTTATTTCACAATCTTCATTCTCCTTTGTTTTTTCTTTCTCCTTGTACGATATTTTCTAGGTTTCAAATACTTGTACTTCTCAGTGTGGAATCAATTCCTGCGATTTGACCTATGTATCTATTCTATTACTTTTATCTCTCTATCTTCTTCTTATCCTCCTTCACTTTATTGTACGTTTCTTGAAGGAAGATTTTAAAATTGAATAATTTCAACGAAAAAATTGTACCGGAGCTGGGTATCGATACTGGGACCTCTGGTTGAACGTACCAGCGCTCTACCGACTGAGCTATCCAGGAACACCACCCGACACCGTCTCAATTTTTCCAGTCGGTAGAGCGCTGGTACGTTCAACCAGAGGTGCCGGGATCGATACCCGGCCCCGGGACAATTTTTCTCTTGAAATTATTCAAGTCTGCTTTACAGGGAGCTTTACCTGAAAAACTAGACTTGCATAATATATACATTACTGGCGGTACGTTAACAGAAAACCACAATTCCAAGTCACACAGAGTTGTGTGCATTCGATGTGGGTCTCTGGCGTCTCGTCAGCCAACTCGAGTTGTGTGTATATAAGTGGAAAAATTTGAGACGGTGTCGGGTGGAGTTCCTGGATAGCTCAGTCGGTAGAGCGCTGGTACGTTCAACCAAAGGTCCCGGGACAATGTTTCCCTTGAAATTATTCAAGTCTGCTTCACAGGGAGCTTTAGCTGAAAAACTAGACTTGCAAGATGTTAAAATTGGTTTGCAATTAACAATTTGTCTTGTGTGCCGAATAAAACAATTATATTCCACAAGAAATTATGGGATATATTTTAATGCATAAGTTAAAGTTATATGGATAGAATTCAATATATTTTCTATTCCTAGCAATGCAATAGATGTTTTATCACTTCAGACTATGTTATTCATGAAATGCTTGATTTATACTATACTATATGTTGTGGCGATATATCCACATATTTCCAATTGTCCGTCATAAAGACGGAAAATTTGAAGGGTTGTGAATTTTCAATAATATCGTACATCATCTGATATTATTTTGAAAGGGGGAACAATAATTATACAGAAGTACATTGCAGAGAGATGAACTATTTGTTATCTACTTATTCATTCATTCATTCATTTACTTATTTTTTATTTACGTATTTATTTATGTATTCAATTTATTTATATTTATTCACATTTATTTATTCATATATTTTATTCACTCCATTCATTAATTCACCCATCCATTCACCTATTTATTTATTTATTTTTAAAATAATTTATTTTATGTAAGCTAACTTAATGTCCTTCGAAAGTACCTAAACGGCTTGTGCCATTTTGAATGGAAAGGGGTATAAAAAAACTCAGGAAGATGTATCCATCACAATACAGGGAAATGCGTCTTGTATTGCAATGTAAAAAGCTTGTTCTAACAAATACTGAGTTAAGGGGTTAGATACAGCTTACAGCAGTAAAATTTTGTAAATATTCAACATTAGTTGTGTGTAAAACACTGTCCTTCTGCTATATGAAAAAAAAATTATGATTAAAAAAAATTATTTACATTTTTTTTAATTCAGTTCACTGTGCAGTGATGAAGTGTTTCCCACATAACTAAAAAACTATCCAACATTCTGTGATAAAATTTTTGGTGTGTATTTATACATGTCATATCTATAATATGATGCAAGATCACTTCTCTGCCTTTGATAGACTGTCTGATAAAAATAAATTCGTTTTAAAAATGGTCAAATATAAGTATTTTCTACTAACACAAAATAAACAAAAATATTATTTATTAAGGAATGTAGTTGAAAGAGCATGATATTATAAACATGATTTTCAGCAATAAAATAAAAGAGAGAGAACATGAAAAAGTGAACAAGTTTATGAGTTATGAGGGAAATGCTTCATCACTGCACAATGAACTGCCAGAATTTTGAATATTGAAGAAAATATATATAAATAATTTCTTTAATCGTACAGTAATTTTTTTTTTTTCATATAGCAGAAGGACAGTGTTTTACACATATCAATTTCCATTATTGTACAAGATACAGTAATGGAGAAAAAATGTTGAATATTTCCAAAATGTTTACTGCTGTAGCAAATCCCTTAAATAGGCTTTTACTTTGCATGTTGTTATGATGGGAAAATGTTACGATAGAGGTCAGTGTGTTGGATTTCTCCGATCAATAAATGTCTGCACTCTACAGTGAGCAAGGCTTGCAGTATTCTCGACTGAGCACAACTTCAAATGAGGTCGACAACAGTCCCGCCCTCTTGAAATAAGTCAGGTGCACAGAAAAGAAGACTGAGTGAACAGTATTATTTTGTAATAATTTGTAAAATTATTCCAACTAACTAGACACAGTTCTTCCGTAACTACCGTATTTTCTTTTTCTTCTTATTCTTCTTCTTCTTCTTCTTCTTCTTCTTCTTCTTCTTCTTCTTCTAGGTCAATTTCAGTCACTTTCATGTATGTCTTTTAAATCAAGTCTTGGAAGGAGTGCTGTCATACAAGAGCTGAATTTGTTTCCGCAGCTTTTACTACTATTATGATTGTTTCAGGTGGGTTACCATAATTGCAATTTTATTAGAAATTTACTGGTTCAAATTCAGCCAAGGATGATACGAAATCTTAGCATGGGTTCCTTTGAAAGGGAAGTAAAGTTGGGGACCACTGCCGTAGAGTTACTGCACGTAAAAAGACCCTTAATTGTTAAGAGAGCTCCAGGGACAATTTTCTGCCTATATCTCTCCTGCACTAAAATTTTGCAGTAGTAAATTGACCTGATTTGCGGTCCTTTCGCACCCTTCACCTGTTTAACCATAACATGTGTAAATCTGTAGGATAATTCATGTTTATACAATAAAACTTATTATTGTTCTAATTTCAATGATTCACAGAAAGTAAATAAATAATTAATACAATTAAAAGCGACAGGGAACTAATCGAATTCCTATAACTGCATGAAATGTTTATGCTGTTCGTTATTGCTATTTATGAGCATGGTTGAGATTGTAAAGGATGTTTGGGATTTGTAATAAAATGTTTATATTTCTTCTCATTTCTGTCTTCATATTCTCCGCATTTAAATTTAACAAGGCAGATCCTTCTCGATAACTGTTTCATAATCGCTTTCTCATTCCATGAGGCTTGGGTGCTTGCCTGCCGATCCGGAGTGCCGCTCGGGTGCGGGTTGGATTCCCGTTTAGGCTGATTACCTGGTTGATTTTATCCGAGGTTTTCCATAAACTTAAGGAGAATTTCAGCTAATGTATGGCGAATCTTCGTCCTCATCTTGTCAAATACCATCTCGCTATCACCAATCCCATCGACGCTAACTAACCTACTATTTGAAACAGTGTCGTTAAATAACCAACTAACAAAATTCCGTGAGACCTAGCTATGATAGAACAATGCAATTGATGGTCGAAACTGTTCACACATTAATATGACGCCAAGGAATTGTTCAAAATTGCAATTAGTATTTATATTTATATCATTACAGAGAATTGAAATCATTTGCAAGTTAATGCCACAGTTAAGTATTTTAGGATTAGGCTAGACTATGTTTAATTAACTATTTCTGTCTTCGCACTCTTCGCATTTATTAATCATTCCATTTCTGTAGGAATAAGAAATAATTCATTATGTCGTCACATTAATTTGTTTTTCTTTTATGTTTTACCAAGGCTGACTCGAATCAAAGCTATTTTATTTTAAACACAATTATTATTTCTGTATTAACAGAAATTTTAACCAGATTTATAGAATGTCAAGCTCATGAACGTTTCATGTTAAAGGAAGTGGGAGAAAGGGTGATGGACCGTGATACAAAAAAGATAACTTGTATATATTTCTACGAGTCAATTTATTACCGGTGCTCATTATGTTAAGAATATATTATAGAAGAATTGTTCTTCTAAAGGTGCTTATTGTTTGCTGACTTATGCTTCCCATTCTACGTTTCTGGAGTCCAAAGTTTTAGGGCTGAACGACATTTACAAGAATTAATTTCAGAATTTAGCGCAGTGCTGGCCGATACACAAATGAAGTAAATTAGAGTATTTTTTCGTAAATAATTTACTTTTACATAAAACGTTGCAAGTATATTACGAATCTGCACTTTTATTCTACACAAATAATTCAACAGACACAAACTGAACCAAGAAATGTCTGATTTTCAAGATGATCTTGTGTTAAGATATAATCCTCCTTTGCTGCTCAATGTCGATAATGAGAATTTTCTTTCTTGGTAACCCTAGTGTTAGGTGTAAATAATAAAATAATGTAATTATAAATCAGTAATACTTTCATTGTCTTTTATCAATTTTAATTTCCTTTTTGAGCAAACAACATAATAATATTAGAAGCAAATTCCTACAAATATTACCTACACGTGCTTAAAACGTAAGATATGTAAATGAATGAAGATATTATCTCCTTTAGAATATAGAAAAATGTGTCCAGTGCGAAGAACGAAACTTAGTTTCTTATTTGCGTGTATAGTCAATAAATTTAACTTATGTATACCTTTCTCGTGTTAAATTCTATTGTACTTGGTTAATTTGTTTCAACCTTGTATAGAATCAAGATGTATTATGTATACTTTTGGATGATGGTTTAAGAAAATTATCTTTAAACAGGAATATCATTGTTACACTATGCAGAACTGAATTGTTGAAAAATGTGTAAAAGTCATGCGAAAGTGTGTGTCGCCTACATCACATTGATATTTTGCGTTTCGTGTCTTTGTTTCCTTGCTACATTCGTGTAATTGCATTCTTATTTTATTCCTTACTTCATGTCTCAGAATAGGTATATCAAGTAATGCACTTAAGAAACCACATCTTGTAAAATTATACGGAACGTTCGCTTCGGGTCTGGGCCGAGAGAACGGGTCGAAACGCAGTCTGCTGTTGGCACGCCAACTCAAGACCACGTAATGTGCGTGTATGTCGCTAGTTTAGTTACGTAGTTACTACGCGTCCTATGTTACATGATCACTGAACACTGATGTCGCCGCTGTCTTTCTATATAAGCCATTCTAGGGATTACGAAGCACGGGCCATTGAATGATCAAAGCATAAGTGGAGGAGCATGAATCACTGTGCTAGTTCGTGGAGTTAACACCAGTCAATTTGCAAGGGACAGGTAGTACTTTCATCGTGCATTGTAATAACTAATAAGACAAAAGGTCACACATGTCATTGTTCTTAGTATTCTTTCAAATGTAACAGTAATTTCGATGTGCGTATTAAAATAAATTGTTAGACCATTTGAAATGTCAGCCGAGAAGTTGACACTAGAACAAACAATTTTTATATGTTACAAGTTACACGTATTATGTGAAAATCTACTCATGACGAGACGTGTATAGACAGTTTGAGAGCTATTTTATGGCTTTCTACGTCCAAATAGAGAAACGGACAACATATTCTTAGGTGAAGGATAATGGGATCACTGAACGCTAGAATTTCAAAACCAAAACGAAACGTAAAAAGGACTCCATGAGAATGAAGCATCAATGGAACGTTTTCCAAAAAAAAAAGTAGACTAGGTGTTTAAAAAATCTCAGCCTATACGGCTACTAAACTTTAAGTCTGAAACCTTACAGATGGCTGTAGTCCAATAATTTGAACAACTTCTGTAACACAGGATAGTACCGGTATCCTTATACTTACACTCACATACTTACTTATGGCTTTTAAGGAACCCGGAGATTCATTGCCGCCCTCACATAATCCGCTATCGGTCCCTATCCTGAGCAAGATTAATCCATATCCCAACCTCCCTCAAATACATTTTAATATTATTCTCCCAGCTACATCTCGGCCTCTCCAAAAGTCTTTTTCCCTCCAGCCTCCCAACTAATACTCTGCATTTCTGGATTCGCCCATACATTCCCAGGCCGTGTCAAACGTCTGGACTTCAAGTTCCTAATTATGTCAGGTGAAGAATAAAATGCGTGCAGTTCTGCATTATGTAACTTTCTCCATTCTTCTGTAACTTCATCCCTCTCAGCCCCAAATATTTTCCTAAGAACTTTATGTTTTATAAATTCCAACTTTAAGCTTTTTTGAGAGCAGACTGGATGACTAAAGCTTCTCAACAGAATAATAACAGGCATTTTCCATATTTTTTCTGCTTTTTATTTCCTCCCGAGTGTCATTTATATTTGTTACTGTTGCTCCAAGATAATATTTGAATTTTTCCACCTCTTCAAAGGAAAAATTTCCAATTTTTATATTTCCATTTCGTACAATAGTCCGGTCATAAGACATAATCATATACTTTGTCTTTTCGGGATTTACTGCCAAACCTATCTCTTTACTTGCTTCAAGTAAAATCCCCGTGTTTTCCTTAATCGTTTGTGTATTTTCTCATAACATATTCACGTCATCTGCATAGACAAGTAACTGGGTTAGTATCCTTTATTAAAAAAAAACTACAATTGTGTGGACGCTATTATTAATAACAGTCATCTACGCAAGAGGTTACAAATCTAAATTGCCGCAGTCTACAGGGCGCATCGCGCATGCATGTGCTCTTTATTGTCCCAGACACGAGCTGAACGCTTTGCAGTTGGACATACAACCAGAGAGGTAAAATTAAAAGAAAACCTATAAATGAACTTGAAACTTTACACAATTCTGAATTCTAAACCATTAGTTACTGTCCGTGCTAGTGGTTATGTCGCAAGGTTTTCGAAACGGGGAAATCACGTGGCAGTTACTTATTTAACGAGGGTCTTTTCTTTAAATTATTGGAAACAGTTTTATAATATTACGTACAAGTCCAATTCCGAACAACAAATGTTTTCAGAAAATAGAAAGACTGACCAGCCGAAAGACTTTATAGAGGGGCGAGCAGAAACGGGTGGAGGAAACCGGGATGCTACACAAGCATTCGGACGGACAGTGCAAATATAACATTCTTGGATAAACAGTGTTATGAAAATATTATGTATTCTGCCACAGGAGGGCGTATGGTAGCGTCGAAATTAAGGTGATACGCTGCAAGTCGGAAAGTTGCGGTTTCGATTCCTGTTGAGGTCATAGATTTTCTCCAGTTGGCCTAATTCTTTCGCCCTTTCGCAATATAGCCCTGGGGGATACTTATCATTAGAACCCGGATTTTCATGCACTGTTGTATCTTAAAACATGCATGCATTCATGCACTATCATATGACAAAACATGCACAATGAAGCGAAAAAAACAGTGAATATATGCACTAACATAATTGAGTTCTACAATATGTTATATTTTTTAAATAGCATACCACTAATTTTTCAAAATTTTCGTCACTTACACTCATGTATTTATTTGAAGCACTTTTTTTAACATCAACATCATCTTTCTAGGTCACAACAAGTGACAGGTACATATTTAAGCAAAGATATTTGGGACGAAATGTGTTTTGCATTTCCGTATGACCATGACCCCGGATCTTCCGAATTTGCAGAGTCAACCCTTATGCGGGACGCTATCGCGCGCCCCAAAATACACAAGTACTTACTTATTTATTACAACAATCATAATAAATTATATTACCGTCAGTCTTTAGAAATTCCTTCCCTTCAATTAATTTTGATACAAGCTCTCTTCTTGTAGTTCTAACAGGAACTACTGTATAGCAACACTTCACAATTCGACACAAAAAAAAATATATTAAATTGAAGTTTGCAAGCATGCTGCTTCTGCCTTCCTTTCTTTCTATATTTGGACCTCCGGCTTGTAAGGAGCGAGAGTTAAGGTTGGAAATTCCAGTGTATCGAAGGGCGAATTTAATGGAAAGTCCAAACATTATTTGTCAGGTATGATTCCACGAAACCATATTACTAGTATCTTTCTTTTATTTTTTTCTGAATAGACAAATAACGTGAAAATGCCAGATTCTCTACGAAGCAACATTCATAAAAGGTACTAGAATGCAAGTTAACATAATATATGGTCTAATGCCAGAAAAAAGACTTAATAGGCCTATGCAATATAAAACTCTTAAATATGTACTATTAAACCTAAAATCTTCAAAATATGCATTATGCATTAATTTTCTCCCAGAAAAGGTCAAAACATACAAACATGCACGGAAAACAATATGGTTATTTGGAATCGGTAAGTCATAAAACGAATATCTGCAACATTTGAAAAGTGTAACAAGTTTATATAAAAACATGCATGGAAATCCGGGCTCTACTTATCATGTAACAGAAATGAGTACCAGGCGTATTTTCCTGGGAATAAAGGAGGGAAGTAATAAGACTAACATCCTTACTACTACTAAGGGGACTGTAGAAAAGGTGGGTGCATTAAACTTCAGCTACTCTGTGGGCATCCATGGCCTACTATATAAAACAAGTCTCTTTTACCCTGACATCAGACTTGTGCAAATCTTCGGTAATTAAAAAAACTACTAGGCCTATAATAAAGATTTGTCAATTTATTCATTATCAGTTGATCACTCAAATTGTTCAAATTATTTTCTTTTCGCAAAGTCAAGTTTTCGCTACCGAAGATTGCTGCCTACCCTATATCTGTAACCAACCGGGGTTATATTGCACATTTCATCTCAAATATCTTTCTTCGTAGAAGTAGGCGATCTCCATGACACAATAATGAAGTGGCTACCATAGTACAGTAAGTGGCGATCTGAACTACAACACATTTCCCTTCACGGCCTTTTTTTTTAATAAACTTTCCGAAATTATGCCTCTTCCTTTATTTCCTAAATGGTTAAATATAATTCTAATGTTTCAAGAAATGCATGATTTTAAAAAGAGCTCAAATTTTCTTTCTAGAATTCCTCTATTCTAAACATGCATGTACCAATGATTATTCTATACTACCTAAGAATTTTTGAATATGCATCTCTTCTATTATATTTAGTGATTTCTTTTATAACAAAAGCAAAAAACAAATATTATTACAGATGATTTATTGTACATTTTCTAAAGTAACTTAAAACCATATGTTCATCCTTGTCAAAGATAGGGTCAGTCAGTCAGTCATTGAAAACATGTAACAACAATTTTTTCAATATTCCGTATGCATTAAATTTCGTGGAATTACATTTATACAACTCCCTCATCCTCCAATCGCTCAGGGGAACGCTACCTGGTAGTTTCATTTGTGCACGCCCTCACAACAGTATTCATACAATGAGCAGTGCCCATGGGAGCAGGGCCCGTGTTTTGTTCCGGAGTGGTGTGGGTGTGGATCGAAATCCGGGGCTGTGGGTCGTGAGGCACATAGTGGTCCGAGCTGCAAGACGTTGTGGCAGGTAGCCGGATCAATACGCGACGGGCGGGAGGGCTAGCCCACTCAATGGGCGATCTTTTAGGCTACCTACATCCCTTAGTTAATGATATCGAGATGATAGAGCATTGATAAAATTAAAATGACAAAAAATATATATAAAGCTAACCCATACTCACTCTTTGCAACACTAATATTCTCTAAACATTCTCATTTTAGTAGCCTAACACAATCATGGGAAAATAATTCCGACATCGGTCACTATTCGAATAGGTAGACCGTTACACAGTCACGTGAACTGTTAACATATCAGTTTTCCATCCATTCCATCCATCCTGACAAAGTGAAATACAATTTTTTCTGCATGTAGGGAAGAGTTGGGTAGTATCGGACATCGGATAATATCGGACAGTGTGTTTCTTTCATCTACCACCATACGGTAGTACCTGAATGACATGGTTACGTTTCTGTATCCGACATCACAGAAACGTAACCATGTCAATCAGGTACTGTCATCGTGTGGTAGATGAAAGAAACTCACTGTCCGATATTACCCGATGTCCGATATTACCCAACTCTCCCCTAAGTTGTGATTTAAATGAATTTTTGAATTCAAATTTCCCATTCTATCACCTTCTCTGTGGTTCAATGTAGACCACACTATGTGTAGCTTTTAAAATATGCTAAATGGTCTACTATCTTGGCACTCTACTCCTGGGTAAAGTAGTCTTATGGCGATAGTAAACAATAAAAATTTCCAGTCCTAAGGGGGACGATGGGTGAAATTTCTATTATATATATATTTAAGCTAGAGACTTTATTTTCTGTACACATACTGATATTGTATCAGTAATACTGTGTTTAAGTTTCATGTTTATAAGTAAGTAGTTTAAGAGTTAGGGAAAATCAGGCAAATATGAGCACTCGGATAATATGGGCAATTTTAAGGTAATGCCCATGTTATCCTAATTCGTCGTGAGTTATAAACCATCAGATAGTATATTAGTAAATCTGAACTAAGGTGGCGAACCATAGTGTGAATAGTGTTGTCTCTGCTGGACATGTCAACGCTACAAATATAATTATGTATGTGAGTACACTTTGGGACATAGCAAAAATAGTGCTGTTGTTGATTTTTACATGATTTACTTAAGGAATGACTGCCACAAATGTGTGAGTAGTATCGAAATACTTTATAGGCGGGAATGGTAGATTTAAACGTAAGAATAATCCATATGGTGGGGGATCCTGAAGCATGTACTCGCCGGACAGACTGGCCATCTGATGAAATAATACACTAAGGCAAATATGGGCACTGTCATTCAGGATAATATGGGCACAAGCACTGAATGCTATTTTTTAAATAGTTCATTCGCAGTTTTCTATAGAATGGAATTTTAAGAGGAAAATGTCGTTTATATAATTGAAATTTACTCATATACTCTTATCTAAATTATTGTCAAATACTAAATCCTACTTATTCTAACTTTTCATTCCAATTAAAAAAAAATAATAGTCGGTGATTTTATAACTTCCTTCTCAATACCAGGACAATCCTATAATAAATGTTTATGTTCATTGTTATAATTTTATTGATCATAATACAAATTACATACAAAATTTAATTTATTGAAATGGAATGTTATCTTAGGCTTACACAAAAGCTAGAATAATTTTCTTTGTTTTCATTTGTTTTTCTGAAGTTATCAAAAGGGTGGCAACAGGAGCCAAAAAATTTAGAAAATCAGTATCTCGAAAGCACTTGAATACGAACGCATCTTCAACATATGCTTCTTGCATTTGTCCTGCATGTAGAGTAAATTTTTATACTGAACAAAATGGAGAAACGTGACTACAATGTGAAGGATTATTCGCTTTTTGGTACAATGAAGAATGTGTTGAGATGGCTTGTGATGGCTTCACGAAATAAATTTAGAACATTATTTTGACTTCTTTTGCTTTTGTTCTTAGTCTTTTAGAGATTTATACCATATGAAACTACATGTCCCTACTTAAAGTATTTTTCATAGTCTTTCTTCCTCATTGAACATTTTAAATCAGTTTTTAATGTAGTCTCAGTGTTTACTTAAATATTAGTTTTTGTTTCATTTGCTCAGCGTTCTGTTACTTCACCAATAACTTTATTCTATGAGTCGTTAGTGTAGAAAGCATTAAACATATGCTTGAAAATTTAAATTGCATTTAATTTCTATACTGCCCATATTACCCTTACTGTATAGATAATATGGGCACTTGTAAGGTTCCAGTAAAAAGCATATATATATGCGACATAAAAGAATAATTTTAGCATTTGAATGGGTTATATCTTTTAAAATAGATATACTCTAAATTGTTTTAGGTTTTCAAGCTGTTATCATTCATCAAGTGCAAGATATAGAGCAAAATGCCTTATGGTACCCATATTTGCCTAATTTTCGCTATTTAAATTAAAATTATTAATTTGCATATTTAAAAAAAATTCATTTTCCCCGAATTTAAGTATCATGCCTGAAATTTTTTCACAACATTTTGACACCTTTAGACAGTTCCTTCACTCTCACAATTTTAGTTTTATTTTTTTAAATTAGGGAAAAGAAATTCAAATGATTCATATTGGAATTTATCAAATTTACAGAGTGCAAGCAACGTTCAATTTTTTATTAAAAATTATTTCATTTAAAATATCCCAAAATAATTTTAAGTGCACTTTAAAAAATATGCAGTAAAAATGTCAGCTTCCCAGTATAAAATTTGTGAAATTCTTAGCAATGAATTGCAGAGAAGCTGCCAAAAAGAAAAAAGTACGGGAAAATAAGTTGCAAAGTTTGCATGCATTTTAAACTTAATAAACGCAGCTCTTTTAGAGATGGCGTAATTAATTACACAACTGCTGTAGGGTTATAAAGCTTCGTCAAAGGGTAAAGTAGGCATCAGAGTTTTATTTTTTACAAAATCGAAAAATGTAACTTTTGACCAAAAGTTACAAAATTTTCACCCATCACCACCATTAAAAATTATACATTTCAGTATAAAAATAAATGGTTGTGAGCTCTACAAACTCTTATAAAGTAGCGTTGATTTGAAAGTATCTTTTTTACCCACAGAGACCTGTAGAATATGTCTTTTAGAAATAAATAAGTCATTGCTGAGTCTAATAGTTAAAACACATGGACACCATAGCAAAACAAAGGCGAGTTTCAGACTAGCCAGAAAGACTATAAAAAGGTAGCACCTGGGGAAAGAAGGGATTGCACTACAGATAAACGTCATTTACATGAAATGATTAGCTGAAAGTCACCTCACATAACTTTGGGTTTAACTGCGTACAAAGCTTCAATAGTTCTACGACATCATGCGGAAGGAAGTAATCACTCTTCATCACGCAGGTTTGCAGGCAGTGACGTTTGAACATTACTTATATCCAATGTGTTGCGTCAATCTCCCTATTCGCCTGACATTGCATCTTAAGAATAAGCTATTCTATGAACTATCAAGCCAGAATTTTTTTTTAATTGAGAAACCTGGAGACGGCAAATAAATAGTAGTGCTGTAACAGACCGAAGGAATGTTTCCATGAAGTCAAGAGGAGATATCAAGATAACAACGACGTACAGATGTAGGAGAGTACTATGTCGATAAAGTAAGCCTACAGACATTAATACTTCTGTTAATAAGTTCAGTCCAAATCAGTTCCGAATATTACTTTTCAATGTGTTGTCAAAACGAGAACAATATCTGTTGATTCATTCAGTGAAACATCTATTCAAAGTGAGATAAGAGACTTATGGAATTGATGCTTACACTTGTTCTCTATAGGAAGCAACATGCATATCTTTAGTAAGAATTTACGTTCGTGGCACTCTTGATTTATTTTCAAATTTTTCTATTTTACATTGTCTCTAGGGCAATTCTTATAGCGTGATAAGCACTGTTTGTGAACAATAACAATACGTAACTTCTAATTTAATATTTCTTTACAAATACAAAAGCTACTCAGACAGTGGAGAACATAACAAGATAGTAAGAGAGCAATGATATAATGGTAATTTTACTGCTGAAAATAGTGCAAGAAATAGTGTCGTATGTCGCATAGGGGGATGAATGCTATCGAATTCCAATCTTCCTTGCTGATAGACAGCAGACTGACTGAGCTGCGGCTGGCCAGGATTCCAAGACAAGAAAGGAGTGCAGCTGACAAACTGCAAGTTATTAGCAAGGAGCGAAGTCACATCGAGTCTTATTAAATAGGAATGTCTAAATCAACCTAATAATAAGACCATAAAACCGCCCACAGACTACCTCAATGTCGTCTTAGATTGCATGTGGGCGGCACTGCTTGAACAAATGTTGAGACGTGCACGATGTCACAAGGATGTAATTCAGAGAATCCCATTAAGTTACATCTTTTATTTCAAGCAGTTTTACGGACAATTTACTAATGGACTGTGTTATTCGAAAGTTTATATATTGTTAAATAGATGTAATTTTGTTACGAATAAATCATATTCATATAAAATAAAAAATAAAACTACTATTTCAGTAAAAAATCCTGGTTATGTGTAGAAATAGATTAATATTAAATTGAAATATTGTCTTCATTTCGTTCTTCGATTATATTAACAGTTTTCGAAATAAAGGCAGATCACAAGTCCCAGACCTCAATCCACATAACGTTTTAAATTTCATCATTACATTGGCAAATCTACAATAAATTGCATTCATGACATTAAACAAATTTATTCATTCAGTGAACGTATTTCTATTTCTATCAAATAAACAAAACTCAATATTCCATATAACAGTAGCTTCAACCTGAAAACAAAATTCGATGAATTAACAGAAATTAAATATATGAATAAAAATGAAGTCAAAAACTACACTATTTTGTGCATAAAATGTTGTTTTTAATTTTTCAACATCTTAAAAAGAATTATGATCTCTAATCAGATTTTGTAATGTTAGACCGAGAGAAGCGACCAAATAAAGTGGAGAGTCGTTCTTATATTCACATATTATGTATTAGAAACATGATCAAACCCAACCAAGAATAACAAATGTTGGAAACAACAGAGACGGAAACATTCAGCAATGTAAGAGGTGTGACGAGGCTAAAGCATGTAAGAATCGAAACAGTAAAATAACTGCACTGTATACAAAACATAGGAGATTGGGTTGTAAAGAAAAGGGACGAGTAGAATGGACATCTATCAAGAATAGACGACCAAAGAATTGTGAGAATTGCGACGGATGAAAGGTCTCATGGAGGGAGAACCCTGGGAGGCGTAAGGGAAGATAGAATGATTGTATTTTGACAAATAATAGCCTAACTTAAGGGTAAGTTTGTTCCAGGTTGGTTCACAAATACTGGGATTAATATAGAACCTGTAAGCTCATAGACACTCATAAGTATATATACACACATACACACAAACATTTACGGAATGTGAAACACCGATTAGTTTTATAAAACTTTCAAGCCGGCTGTTAGCTCAATAGAGGATTAGAAAGTACAGAGGGTACTAGGAAACTAAAGTGATAGATAACCAAAAAGTTATAAGTGAATATATATGAGCAGGTTTTTAAAACTACTCAAACTAAAACTTTTAAGAATTTATAACGAATTAATAAAAAAATACCCTCATCTATTTAACGCCAATAGTTTCAAATTTGAAAATATGTGTAAGCAAATTGTTATGAGTAAATATTAATTTTTACATGTTCTTTATTATCATTATTATGCACGTAACTTTATTATGTATCCAATTCTCGCCTGAGCACGAGATCACCATCTTTCAGGGGAGTGTCAGAACTTTGTATATTTACAATTTCTTTTTACTACATTTCTCTAACAAACTTACTTACTTACTTACTTACTTACAAATGGCTTTTAAGGAACCCGAAGGTTCATTGCCGCCCTCACATAAGCCCGCCAGCGGTCCCTATCCTGTGCAAGATTAATCCAGTCTCTATCATCATACCCCACCTCCCTCAAATCCATTTTAATATTATCCTCCCATCTACGTCTCGGCCTCCCTAAAGGTCTTTTTCCCTCCGGTCTCCCAACTAACACTCTATATGCATTTCTGGATTCGCCCATACGTGCTATATGCCCTGCCCATCTCAAACGTATCGATTTTATGTTCCTAATTATGTCAGGTGAAGAATACAATGCGTGCAGTTCTGTGTTGTGTAACTTTCTCCATTCTCATGTAACTTCATCCCGCTTAGCCCCAAATATTTTCCTTAGCACCTTATTCTCAAACACCCTGAACCTATGTTCCTCTCTCAGAGTGAGAGTCCAAGTTTCACAACCATACAGAACAACCGGTAATATAACTGTTTTATAAATTCTAACTTTCAGATTTTTGGACAGCAGACTGGATGATAAGAGCTTCTCAACCGAATAATAACACGCATTTCCCATATTTATTCTGCGTTTAATTTCCTCCCGAGTGTCATTTATATTTGTTACTGTTGCTCCAAGATATTTGAATTTTTCCACCTCTTCGAAGGATAAATCTCCAATTTTTATATTTCCATTTCGTACAATATTCTTTGCCTTTTCGGGATTTACTTCCAAACCGATCGCTTTACTTGCTTCAAGTAAAATTTCCGCGTTTTCCCTAATCGTTTGTGGAGTTTCTCCTAACATATTCACGTCATCCGCATAGACAAGAAGCTGATGTAACCCGTTCAATTCCAAACCCTGCCTGTTATCCTGAACTTTCCTAATGGCATATTCTAAAGCGAAGTTAAAAAGTAAAGGTGATAGTGCATCTCCCTGCTTTAGCCCGCAGTGAATTGGAAAAACATCAGATAGAAACTGACCTATACGGACTCTGCTGTATGTTTCACTGAGACACATTTTAATTAATCGAACTAGTTTCTTGGGAATACCAAATTCAATAAGAATATCATATAATACTTCCCTCTTAACCGAGTCATATGCCTTTTTGAAATCTATGAATAACTGATGTACTGTACCCTTATACTCCCATTTTTTCTCCATTATCTGTCGAATACAAAAAATCTGATCAATAGTCTATCCATTACGCCGAAAACCGCACTGATGATCCCCAATAATTTCATCTACGTACGGAGTTAATCTTCTCAAAAGAATATTGGACAAAATTTTGTACGACGTCAACAAAAGTGATATTCCTCGAAAGTTACCACAGTTGGTTTTGTCCCCCTTTTTAAAAATAGGTACAATTATGGACTCCTTCCATTGTTCTGGTACAATTTCCTTTTCCCAAATAGCAAGTACAAGTTTATAAATTTCGCTATATAATGCACTTCCACCCTCTTGTATTAATTCTGCTGGAATTTGATCGATACCTGGAGACTTGTACTTTTTCAGATTTTCTATTGCAATTTCGACGTCTGAAAGCGTGGGTTCGGGTATAAATGGCTCAGCAGTTTGTATTTCAATTTCGTCCCGATCATTTCTATTTGGCCTATGAACATTTAGTAGTTGCGCAAAATAGTTTTTCCATCTGTTTAGGATTGATGGAGAATCTGCAAGCAAGTCACCATTCTCATCCTTGATCACGTTTACCCTTGGCTGATATCCGTTCTTAAATTCCTTTATACCCTTATATAAATCTCGAATGTTTTTATTCTTACTATTTGTTTCTACCTCATTCAGTTTTTCCTTCAAGTAACCTCTCTTTTTATTCCTAAGTGTACGACTTGCTTCCCGTCTTTCATTGAAATAATTATCTCTCTTCTCCTCAACTGGATCCTGTAAGAATTTCAATTTTGCCTGTTTCCTTCTTTCTACTACCATGCAACAATCTTCATCAAACCACGGTTTCTTTTTCTTAGTTTCATAATAACCTATGCTCTGCTCAGCTGCAATTTTGATACTATCTCTGATATTTTCCCACACGCTATTAACATCTAATTCTTTCTCAACTTCGTCGGAACTTTCTAAAGTGGCAAACCTATTCGAAATTTCGACCTGATAATTTTGCTTAGCTTCCTCGTCCTTTAATTTCAAAATATTGAATTTAGTAATATTAACTTGTTGCTCTACTCGCTTGGCTACTGATAATCTTTCTCTTAATTCTCCAATCACCAAATAATGGTCAGAATTACAGTCTGCACCCCTGAAAGTTCGAATATCTACTATACTAGTATGTCTCCGTTTATCTATCAAGATGTGATCTATTTGGTTGTGTGTCAATCCATCTGGAGAAGTCCAAGTATATTTATGTATATCCTTATGGGGGAATGTTGTACTTTTGACAATTAAATTTTTCGATGTGGCAAAGTTGACTAATCTAACTCCATTGTCACTACTAATTGCGTGTAGGCTCTCTTTTCCAATAGTTGGTCTAAAAACATCCTCCCGTCCTACTTTAGCATTGAAATCCCCCAATAAAATTTTCATGTGATATCTAGGGAACTGATCAAAAGTATGTTCCAATTCCTCATAGAAGCTATTCTTTATATGGTCGTCTTTCTCTTCTGTAGGGGCGTGAGCATTTATAACTATGATGTCGCACCATCTACCCTTAAGTACTAAATATGATAACCTGTCACTGATAAATTCGACCTTTTTTACTGCTGATTTTATTCTTTTATGAACAAAGAATCCTGTTCCTAATTGGTGATTATTGTTTCCTTCCCCATAATACAACAAGTAATCTCCTATTTGTGATATGCCATTCCCATCTAACCTAACCTCTTGTACTCCTACGAAGTCTATTCTATATCTAGCTAGTCCTTTTGCTACTAATGTTACCCCTCCTGTTCTATAAAGACTAGTTACGTTCCAAGTGCCAAATCTCAAATCCTTATTCCTTTGCTGTGGTCGTGCCAGAGAATCAGTCCTATTCCGAGGCTTATTATAGGGATATGTAACAAGCTGTTTTTTACGGTGATGGGTTGTTAGCCCTTCGCCCAACCCCCAAGCTGGAGGACCACCCCTTACCGGCTGTCCACGACTGCTTATTCAATATATTCGCAGCTACCCTCCATATCTGGAGGCCGTCTCCTCTATCCGCAACCTGAGGACGCGCCATGCCGTGGTGATAGGGACCCACAATACATGGTCTAACAAACTAGTTATTATTATTATTATTATTATTATTATTATTATTATTATTAACATGCCATAATCCAGATTAGTTTTCTCCTAAGTTGATACTGGGATTAAAGGTTTTTATTGTGAGATAATCAAAATATGCCCTTCTTTCTCTTATACTAGATATTTAAAGATAAAAGAAATAACGAGAGATTTCGTATGTGAATATAAAATGTTAATAACGAAGAGTACACATTTTTGGACTCTACCTTTTAACAACAACTGAGTTCTCAATTTTCAATTAGCAACATAAAAACATTAGCTGAAGATGTACATTATTGTAAGATTAAAGTAAAGCATGCACAACAGACTTCGGAAGCCGTTGTGCAAGAGACACATAACTACATCTTTCCAATGTTAAATCAATAAAAATTAAACATATTGTGTATTGTGATAGATTTTATAAATTTACCAACAATGTGCAAGTGCAAATTCGAGAATTAGGCCTACACAAATTAATATCATAAAATGTGCAGTGAAGCTGGTTGTTGACATACGTCATATTCATATTGCTTTGTGCTTCTCTGTTCGAATCGATGGAGAAAGGGTTCCCCCTTCAATTTATTATTCGTATCGATTCATTTCAGTCGATATTTGTAACTAAGTTTGGCCTATTTCTACAACTTGTATTACTTCCAAGCGTGACATCGATTAAAATGCTGATGGTAATCTAGCCGATTCAGACAGAAGCTATAGCACAAAATGTCTGCTAATGCGTTACAGAGGCAAATAAGGAGAGAAGTCAACTTTACTATCCAGCTTAGTTCAAATTCTTATATTATGAAAGGCTCCATTTTCAGTGTTGAAACAATGCTACCATTTACTATATTAAGATGAGAAAGTATGAAAACTGTGCGAAGACTGTGTTTCATATAACTACAACGAAGCAAACCCGGTCCATTTCCATCATACAAACCGCCAAATAACTGAGACGTTGGTATGTGTAAAAAGCTGTCAAAATGCTCATCGAGATGTAGACATAGTGAATCTTTTTCTGTTTTGCCTATGAATGAAGAAAATACGGATTTTACAAAGTCGTAGGAACATCAGTGCACGTGTATGGCTAAGGCATTTAGAGGGGAACAAAACCTTCACTACGAATATTCAGAGACGAAAATGACGTTTCTAGAACCTGTCCAGAAATTCACCTGAATAGGCAGTAGCCTATTGTAAATTAATGTAAACGTTAGAGATTAATTGCATATAATTCATCAAATACAAAATGCACGCTATCGCATCGCTGACGAACCGAAGATATATAAAGAGAATTGAAAATCATAAGTTTAATTCGCTACATCCAAACTTTAAAAGCAATTGAAACTTCCATATATAAAAATGACACACATTTCCTAATTATGCCGTCTACGCGCTTCATAGCAATTTAATTCTTTGTCGTGTTGAAATGACATTCATTTTTACTTTATTTGCTCATCAATATGAAAGAAAACATAGACGAACTTTCCACGAAATTTCTTTTAATTTTTAAGAAATTATTTTAATCAGGTTGTGGTCTTCTTCTCTTAAGTTAGAATCAATTGGACATATATATTACGTATTTCCATGTAATTTTACAATATAGGACAGTAACCTGTCAACATGTTCCAGCTGGGATTCGAACTCGCTGAAATATTCTCCACTCTAGTTAAAAACTTTATTTTACATATTGTACACGACAGACGAGATATTCTTGAAAAAATATTTTTACTTTTCATGAAAAGTAGTAAAGTGATTAATATATTTTATAATAAATTGTAATGATTGCACAAGTAACAAACAATGTAAGTAGTAGGGAAATTGCATTACATTAAATAAAGACGGAGTTAAAGTTCTTTATCCATGACCATAACGAAAAGCATGCCTTTACTAAATACTTTTGCGTGTGTAAAGTAGGCTTTTATTCAACACATTACTTTATTTCACTAGTGAGATAAAGACTTTACCTCACAGTTTGAACTTTATCTCACAGTTCATTAGTATTTTCCTAGTACCCGGGTACACACGTATTCTTTTCCATTCAACTATTACTCAAGAAGTTAATATATTAGTTACTAGATGTCACTATCTCTACTTCTTTATTACCATTTCTTAAATATACATACACTCAATCTCCTTCTCTTTTCTCTATCTGCTACGTCGTAATTTGTACATTACATCCATATCTAATATGCATCTTTTTAAAATTTTGTAATAATTTACCTTTTGGGATGCGAGGAGACTTGAACCAGCGAAGTTGGGTTTATAGGATTTTAAAACAACACGCGTTAGCCAACTGAGCTAAACAGACACGATGATTAATTAAGTTTTAATATTTCTCTTAAATTGACAGAAGTAAAATGTGAAATTATTTTAATCACATCAGTCCCGTGAACACTTCTAAATAATCCCTGAAACTTCAAAAAGACAAAAATACACGTTTAAAGTGAAAAAATATATATTAAAATTATGGTATAATTAATTATAATTTGTTATTTATCCAACGCCTTAGATACCATTCTTTACTAATCATGGCCTCCTACATCATGACCTACCTAGTACACGTATTGATTCTAAAATCCATGCCATGGTATGTGATTACACGAGGACTTATTTTCAACATATTTTCTTTTATAAAACATAATTTTTCGTTATGGTCATGGATAAAATTACGTATGGTACTTGTGAGCGTGATCTTTATTGCACTCGTGTAATTTAAGCACTCGGCTGACGCCTCGTGCTTAAATCTTTCCACTCGCGCAATAAAGATGCACTTACCTCACAAGTACCATAAATAACTATTACAGTTTCGGTCACAGAGTATTTTAGTTTTAACAGAAGTATCTGACGTTAAGCTCGTCAGGTATTCGCTTACAACTTTTTTCCAAAGCATCTTTATCTTATTGCTTTTTCGTCACCATCGTCATGGCCAGAAACTTCTGGATAACTGGCAACCCGCGAAACAGAAGAGAGGGAGAAGTTGCCGCTGCTGCAAGGCAAACTGTAAATGTTTGTTTATTGAGCGAAATCGTACCTATGTAGAATTTAACATCAAACGTTAAGAAGTTCATACCAAAACTGTCAAATTGTGTTAGCTTGGACTATATATCTAGTGTAGTGACGCAGCTCTCAACATCAATAAACCAGCAAAACTAACATGTACAGTCGGGTGCGTAACCAAACTTATATTTGTGCCAATGATCCATGACCTTAGAATCACAAACAAAATGAATAATTAACATTCTGTAAAGAAAAGAAATAACTGGCAATTACTTTCTTCATAATTTTCAGTATAATATAATTTACCCATATATATATATAAAAGACTAACAAACAAAATATGTAATAATATGTATCCACCCTTGTTACAATAATAATAATAATAATAATAATAATAATAATAATAATAATAATAATGACAATAATTATAATAACGATAATAATAGAAATGATTATAACAATAATAATGATCATAACAAAAGTAATAATAAAAATTATAATACATTTACTCTGGTTCTGTTAAGGCGATCAGGTCTTCTCTTTCCACGCCACCATTTTCAGTTTATCAAAAACATACTTTTTCTATGTTCAAAAAAATAATATTTGCACAGTACTCTGAAAAAGGCGTTCGTTTTACGTCGCTAGACGTAACTGGAATAAATCTTAAATATGATGTAGTATTTCTTACTGAAGTGGTTTCCAAACTTTCTGAAGGTGCGACGCACTATTGGGAGAGACTTTCTTTTGCGACCACCACCCCCCACTCACTGCTGTACTGGTACTAAACCCCATTCGAAAAATATAAATCCTTGTAAAATCGAAAATGATGATAATTTTACTCAAAATCAGTGGATACCACCCGAAGTATGGCGAAATTCAATTATGGTGCAACAATTACACGAAATATAGATAAACATCATTTGTAGTACTTCAATCCATTACCACCGTAGCGCTGCGGTAATAGTTCAATATAAAGTGATAAATTCCATCAAAAGAAGGGCGTTGCAAACTCGTATCTGCAGCAGAATTTGTGAAAATTTCGTTATATGAAAATATTCCTGATCACATGGAAGATGGCTTTCTTGGGGTAATGTGTTAGAAAGAATTTTAAAGTAAAGAACAGAACTTTTAATATACCTGCACGTACAAGATTAGAAATCGAAATAATTATATGCAAACCTATTTTCCAATTGAAGAATGTGATCTGAAAACTAACAAGGAAATATACGATCTATATAAAGGTAATGCTATAATTACAGACATTAAAGCTAGATGTATTGAATGTATACAGAATGAACGATACAAGTTTGCCTAAATGATATTAAAGGCTAAACTACTGTAGATGGCAAGAGGAAAGTCAGCAGACCCAGGTTACGATGGTCAGATGTTGTACAGACTTACGAAAGATGGAAAGCAAGGGCCATAAACTGAACTGAATGGATGACTGTTGAAAGGGAGGCTGAGGTCAAACTAAAAGGACCGTCACGCCGATGATGGTGATGATGATGATGATGATGATGATGATGATGATGGTGGTGATGATGATGATCCCAAAACTCACTCGGTCCATTTGGCCATTTTTATAATATATGATTTTTCTTTAGCTTTCTATCATTATATTTTAAGCTTCTTTTCTTCCAAAACAACGCCAATCCTTGTCTAAAAGTTTGTGTTATTGTGTATATCACTTGAAAACAAGCTCAGTCCGTAGACCGGTGAGTAAAAAAATATTAGCCCAGTCCTCTCATAAAAATTGACTGAACGCGTTTTGAATAATAGTTTTCAAGACCAAGTAGTTAACATTATAACAGCCAGAGATAAAATTAACGGATTTAAAAAGAACTTGACTTCTGGTCAATATCATTTGACAAAAATGTATTTCATTCATTCCAGTGTATTAAAGAGCTCATGGAAAATTTCGTTACATATGACAGGCAAATACTGTGTTTTTGCGGACATGCAACCAAGTTTCCACAGTTTTAATCAACAACGTTTTGAGTACATCCCGGAAGAAACTCAAAACAATTACTGCTAACAAAGATGGTGTACCCGTTTTTTTAGGCAGTTGCTTTCAATTGGTTGAAAATCCAAAAACTATTAAGGGAAATCTCATTTAAATATGTACCTAGAAATGGAATGTTTAAATTATACTTTTTTCGCAGAGGGTAGACCATGAATCGAAAGAATGCAAGAATACCTCGAGCTTGCAATAATACGCAATTCTTAAATTTTTTAATATCTGCAACCTTTTATTTATGCAAAATGAGTTTCTCGTCTATGATCACCATCAAAACAAAAGTGAGAAACTTACTTCAGCTTTAAAATGGTATCACTGTGTGTATGAAATGCTGAGTCTAGATTTGGGAAACTACTTGTGAAAAACAGGCACATTAATCGCATTAATTATTCTTAGTTTTATAACTACTAAAACATTTTTTGTTCTTATGTTCAGTATTGTTTATGTTTCTATATACAAAATAAATGTTAATAAAAAACTTTTTGACTTATTTTGTAAATCATCTAGCGACCCCTTTCAATCCCTTACACGGCCCTTGGGGTCGCGACACACATTTGGGAACTGCTGCATTACTGTATCACTAAGTGAACAACACCTTTGCGAATATATTAGTGCATTTCATATATGGCATATAACATTAAACATTTTTGCTTTAATGACTATTGGAACTTTTGCGGCTTAGTGTATATATATATAATATAATAATTATTTTTCAAATATATATATATATATATATATATATATATATTTGAAAAATAATTATTATTCCACATCTTGCGACTCAATCGTTTTTTATATTTCTGGTCTACAGCAGAGGGGAATATTGAAACATACCAACATCACATGTAGGTCGAGAAAAAAAAAAAAGTCTGTTTTGAGTCAAATTTTGAAGTACAATATTTGTCTTGATTGTTGTATCCCTCATCCAAAGAAAAGTATTCCATATACAAATTTCATAGCACAGTGTCCCTGAAATAATATTAATTGTTTACATTATACAGTATATATGCATTACATAATTTCCACGTAATATGTTCTCCATTAGTAACATGCTTGTATGAATACCAGTAAATCTTGAAGTTTTGCATTAAACTTCGTGTCATTGGAAGATTTAAATTCTGCCATGTTAAATCCATCACTAAACTGCACAACTCCACTGCAAACGTTAGCACTTAATAAAACTGCTTCTCTACTATGCATATTACTGCAATGTAGTTACGAAAGTCATCCATCCACAGCTGCGAATACACTGTGAGTTGTTTCTGTGAACAGACTATAGTATACACGTCAGGCAAATAGTGAAATAGATCTATATAAGCTACAGACACCCTGAAATCTATGGTTTAGTACGAGCTTCCTACCTCTACTTATAAAAAAACGATAATATAACAATATTCAGAAGTTCCTGGCAGCGGTTACTTCTATATCATTATTAAAATCATTTTTCGGGTATTTCTGAGAAAAGATGAATCAGGATTTCTTTTAGAATGCTTCTAAGTCAGAGATAGGGATAAGAAAACATTAACTGTATCCAACTAATTACAATATAATAATAATAATAATAATAATAATAATAATAATAATAATAATAATAATAATAATCATAATAATCATCATCTCAGTCCCTTTTAACTCTCCCTCTCTCGCTCTCTCTCTCTCTCTCTCTCTCTTCCTTTCTCTCAATCTGTTTTCAGCTTAAGTGGTTGGTAAGATATGAAATCTTTACTACTCGTATGTACCGCAAGATAGAGTATGTTATGGTTTACTGACGCTATCATTATGAGTTAATTTTCGAGAATCGCTAACATTATAGCAAGAAAGACAGTAATATTTATGTTGAGATAATTTGTATAATTAATTATTGCTTTCACTATAAATTCCAGTCAACATCGCGCCTTAGATATGAGAAGCCAATGATCTAGATGTGCGACACTTTTCAAATATAGAAACAATCAAGAGATGATTGTATGATAATATGAAGATAATGGAGAGATAATGATAATTTCTGTGCTCCATTACGTAAGTTTCATAAATCATCCGTGTATGCTCCAATGGTTCATAAAGCAGAGAGACTCGTACAATTGACGATGGCAGTTATTCATTATCTAACACGCAACACAATTCCCACACTAATGAAGTGGGGTGTATAAACCGTTTGAGTGTCTGAAATGAGGGTCTGACGGACGGCCAATGACAATAAGATGACCATGTTCAAAATTCACTGCACACCGAGGCACTCAGTTGACATTTGAGAAGCTTACCTTACTAAAATATCATAAGACCAGAGAATATTTTTCACGAGAATGGTAGCATATAGACCTACATATTATATATATATATATATATATATATATATATATATATATATATATAGTACATACGTATAAAAATTGTAAATTTTGTTTTATTTAACGACGTTCGCAGCTGCCAAAGTTATATAAGCGTCGCTGGTGTGCCGGAATTTTGTTCCGCAGGAGTTATTTACTTGCCAGAAAATCTATAACATGAACCTGTCGCATTTAAGCACACTTAAATACCATCGATCTGGGCCGGGATCGAACCCACAACCTCACACACAGAAGGCCAGCACTCTACCAACTGCGTCACTCAGATCGATATGAACTATGCGGCTATGGAACGTGCTAAACAATTATAAAATGCTTCCATTGTTATGATATAATTTAGATTTGAAAAATAAACCGAAGTTTATTAATCATTTGGCTTGTTTTTTTTTAGACTAAACACTTTTAAGTTAGAGAAAATGGTTCTAAATCTACAAACAAGAATTTGTTTGTGGCAATGTTATTGTGAGTGTGGTAGAAATGTCATTTGTCAGATTAAGAAAATTTAGAGCAAAAATGCATCTCAGAGACAGCCATTGTCCCGCGCTTTCTTATCGTGCATTAAGAAGTTTGAAGAAATTGGCTCAATTCACGATAAAATGAAATTCAGAAGGCGAAGAATTAGCGCTATTGTTATTGTAGAAATTCTACATGAAAGCTAAAACCTACTTAGAGAAAATTTGATAACAATCAGTAGTGCTATGTGTGTTAAGCAAACGGTTAAAAATGTCATATAACATTGTTTATAAAATTTTGCGTTACCTTCTGAAAATGTATCCCTAAAAAAATGTAAATGATGTTTTTATAGTAGGTTATTTTACGACGCTGCATCAACATCTCAGATTATTTAGCGTCTGCATATGAGATGACGGTGATAATGCCGGTGAAATGAGCCGGGATTCAGAACCGATAATTACCTAGCATTTTCTCATATTGGATTGAGGGAAAACTCCGGGAAAAACCTCAACCAGGTAACTTGCCCCGACAGGGATTCGAACCCAGGTCACCTGGTTTCGCGGCCAGACGCGCTAACCGTTACTCCACAGGTATGGACTAAATAATGTTTGACTTAATTATGAAAACAGATACAACTTCTCATTACCGATGTGCATTAGCTCAGATGTAAATTGAACAGGAATGTTTATCTCAAAATCTGTGGACAGATCAGGCCACTTTACTCTCAATCGTGGACCACAGATAATTCACATGGATAGACTAGATTCCATTGTTATCATATTCCATTGTTCATTTTTATTGCTGAATGTGTCCGATAGTTACATTAATTTCAACTATTTTAATTATATTACAATAACCTTATAGAATGCATGTAGACAAAAATATAATTCATAACATGAGAAATGAAATTGATCGGAATGTACAAAAATGTAGATAGACCTATATGACCTTCTTTTATTCTTGTATTAACATTTTTTTACGTTACTATTTTCATATAAACCGAAGACTTTTGATTTTTGTTGTGATATCATATTATAGCTATTTTATATTAGGCCTACGTTGTATTTGTAAATATATACATGTCAAACGGAAGCACGTAAGCATGTATGTACATTCATTAGTACTGAGTTATATAGGTCACAAATTTCTAAGAAATTAGAAAGGATATAGTATTATACAGAGTGAAAATAATACAACTTTGCAGATTCTAACAGTTTATTCCTTCGATAGGCTACAACAAAAATCCTAATGCCTGGTTGAGAAGAAACTACCTACTGAAGGATGCACTGGAAGGAATGGTGAACGGGAGAAGAGTTCGGGGCAGAAGAAGATATCAGATGATATACGAAATTAAGATATGTGGATCATATGAGGAGACAAATAGGAAGGCAGAAAATAGGAAAGACTGGAGAAAGCTGGGTTTGCAGTGAAAGACCTGCCCTTGGGCAGAACAGTATGAATGAAATGAATTAGTCCCAAATTAAAACTTTCTAAAAAATAAATAAATATAATAAAATAATTGTGTCTTTAAGTGTTAACACGGTTTTATTCGATAAACATTATACGTGCAATTCTGATTTTTAATCTTATCAATAGAGATACCGATAAGGAATAGTTTAGATCTTAATAATTTTGAAATAAAATGGATGGATTTTCTTACAAATTAAATAACGAGATTAACACGTACCGTTAGTTTCTGCCATTAGGAAGTCTGCCAATCATTCTCTAGTGATTTAGAGATGGAATGCTGTTATTCAGATTTGAGTTCATGTGTGTATTCGTATATGAGCCGGCGATACGTTGTCTGTCAAACTATGCAGACTTTCCGTCTAATTTTCTAAATAACCATGCACTCAATAACAAAAACCATAATAGCCTTTGTTGTTTTAATTTATTCTATTTCACCCTTCAATCACTCAGTTACATCACTTCTTTCTTGTGTGTATACAGGGTTGAAGTGATAAAACCCTGCATATTGAAAGGAGGGATAGATTATATGAAAATAAACAAAAAGTCTATTACAAGTTTTGAAATTAAGTGTATGACTAATTAAATAACTGAATCAAAAGTTTAAACTCGCTGGCAACGTCGCAATACACAAAATTCCACACGGAGCCATTGAACTCATTTCATTTCATTCATTCATTCATTCATTCATTCATTTATTTTATTCCATAGATCTTACATGTGCAATGAAGCTTTAAGATGTGGAACATGTCAACATTTTACAATATTACAATTACAATTTTTACAAATTTTTATAGTTTTACAATTTAGTAATTTTCTACAATTTTTACAATTTTGTACAATTTTTTTACATTTTTTTACATTTTTTTTACATTTTGGCGAGATGTAGTGAGATGAGATGAGGTCCGAGGATTCGCCAAAATATTACCCGGCATTTGCCTTTTCGGTGGGGGAAACCTCGGAAAAACCCAACCAGGTAATCAAATCAAAGGGGGTAATCAAATCAAAGGGGTTGATGTCAAGGACTCGCCATAGACCATCCGGCTTCAGTCCCACGGCTGGGGAAAACCTCCGAAGAAACCAAAGTCCAAAGGGGGATCCAACCCAAGCCCGAACGCAGCTCCGGATCAGCAGCCCAGCGAGTCTGTCGACTGACCAACATCGATGGCTCTACTAAAAGTATACAATACATAGCCAATCAGATTATTAAATTTACAAACGCAAACGATCATTCATAAGTTGAGCTATATTATAATACAAAACAATTTAATTAAATTTAAGGCATAAACAATTCAACCAGTTGTGATATATAGAAATTGATAATACATATCATGCAAACTACTTCAAATTACAAACACAAACAATTTATCAGTAGAGCTATATAGATTACTATTCAATTTAAAGCATATACAATTCATCGGCCAAATCTATACAAATATATACAATACAAAGTAGCATACTTTCATTAAGCTATACAAATTTGTGCAATTAATATCAAGTAGATTAATTCAATTTATAATCATAAACAATTCATCAGTTGAGCTATACATATTACCATTCAATTTACAGTAGGTCTGTATACAATTCATCAGTAGAGCTACACTGACTAGTAATCATTTAAGAACATATACAATTCATCAGCCAAACTATACAAACATATACAATCAAATTAGTTCAATTTACAAACTTATTTTCGTTAAGCTATACAATTCATATGAAGTAGATTAATTCAATTTATAAGCTTAAACAATTCATCAGTTGACCTATACAGTATACTATTCAATTTACAGTACATACAATTCATCAGTTATGCTAAACAAAAAATACAATACATAGTAAACAGATTAAGTCAATATAAAAACATATTTTAGTTGAGCTATATAAAATTGTACATGTCATTTAAGTAGAATAATTCAATTCACAAGCATAAACAATTCATCAATTGTGTAGAAGGTATGAGTATGTAGAAATTTGGTTAATTCTTTTCTGAACCTTTTCTCGTTGTTCTTCAAATCTTTAAGATAATTAGGCAGTGCATTGAAGACTGTTATACATGAATAGCGAACTCCTTTTTTAAAACAGCTTAGACTAACAGAGGGTAGATGAAGATCTGATTTATGTCTTGTATTAAAATGATGAATGTCTTCATTAGTACTGAATTTATCTTGGTTCTTAATATACAGCATCATTAGGGAAAGAATGTATTCACAAGGTAAAGTCAAGATTTCTAAGTTTCGGAAAATATTTTTACATGAGATCCTTTTATGCACACCGGCCATTATTCTTATAGCTTTCTTTTGTAAAACAAAAACGTGTTTAGCTTCAGACGAGTTACCCCAGAGTATTAATCCATATTTCATTACAGAGTGAAAATATGCAAAGTATGACATTTTAAGTAAGTTTATATCACCAATAGTAGATAAGGATCTTAATGCATAACAGGCAGAGCTCAATTTACGAGTAATACATTCTATATGCGTTTTCCAGCTCAAGTGATTATCCAATTCTAAGCCAAGAAACTTTGTGCTTATAGATTCTTTGAGATGAGTTCCATTTAATCGAATACTGTAGGAAACCTGAGCACTACTGTGTGTACTAAATTTGACTGCATTGGTTTTATCAACATTAAGTGCTAGTTTATTTGCATGGAACCATTCATTCATTAGATTCAGCACTGTATTAGAAGTGTTTATAAAATGATCGTATTGTTTGCTTGAAATAATTACACTTGTATCATCTGCAAATAAAATTACATGGGATGAATTGTTTATGGTCAAGGCTAAATCATTAATATAAACTAGAAACAACAATGGACCTAAAATTGACCCCTGCGGAACACCATATTTAATATTTCTAAATTCTGAATAAGTAACTTTATGACTATTTGGTACATTTATTTCTACTTTTTGTTTTCTATTTGATAAGTACGATGTAAACCAACCCAACATCTCATCTTTAATGCCATAAAACTTCAATTTTTTTACTAATATACTATGGTCTACACAATCAAATGCTTTAGCCAAGTCACAAAAAATCCCACCTACATGTAGTTTCGAATTTAATGAATTTAGTATTTCATCCACCAAACTAAAAGCAGCATTCTCTGTCGATTTTTATTTTCTAAATCCAAACTGTTCTAAAACTAATATATTGTTGGACTCCAGGTAATGATATAATCTATTATACATAACTTTCTCAAACACTTTTGAAAATGTTGTTAATAATGATATGGGTCTGTAATTAGCAATAGTACATTTATCTCCCTTTTTGTATATTGGTTTTACTATTGAATATTTGAGTCTTTCTGGAAAAATACCACATTGCATTGACAAATTGCATAGATAGCTTAACGGAGGGGATAATATTTCAGAACAAGCTTTCAGAACTTTACTTGGAATTTCATCATATCCAGAGGAATATTTTGTTTTTAGTTGTTTTATCACATGCATGATTTCTGCTGCGGTAGTGGGAATAAATTTGAGACCTAAAAACTCAGTGTTAAATGCATCAGTTAGGTAACCAAGTGCAGCATCTTCTGCACAATCTTGAATGTTTAAGTTCTGAATAATATTTATATAGAAGTCGTTAAAATGATTTGCAATTGATTTTGGGTTATCTATTTTACTATCATTGATTTTAATGCAAGTAATATTTTCACTCTTTGAATATCGATTAGTTTCATTTTTAATAATATCCCAAATAGTTTTAATCTTATTATCTGAATTTTGTATTTTTTCATTCAGATACATTTTCTTTGCATCTTTTATAACTTTTGTCAAAGTTTTACAGTAATTCTTGTAGTAATTAAGAACATGAGGATCATCACTATTCTTACTCATTAAATATAGATTCCTTTTTCTAGCACATGATATTTTAATTCCCTGAGTTATCCACGTGTTTTTACTTTTACATTTTTTCACCACCTTGACTGGAAAACATTCATTGAAATAATTCGTAAATGTAGTGAAAAATGCATTAAATTTAGTATTAATATCAATGGTATCGGTACTATATACATTTTCCCAAGATTCATTTTGTAGACATGTATTTAAATGATGAAGAGATTCAGCATTTATAATCCTTTTTTTTATTTTTAGATTAACACTTTGGAATTTTTCACTCATATTGAAAACACTTAGAATTTGTGCATCGTGATCAGACAGGCCATTGACTAATGGTACTGTTGAATAGGAATTCAATCTACTTTTATCTATAAATATATTATCAATGGCAGTACTACTTCCAGCTTGTGTTCTGGTTGGAAAACTTACTGTGTGACTAAGATTATAAGTTTCAAGAAGCGAGTTTAATTTTCTTTTACGTGAGCTTTCTGATAGATAATCTATGTTTATGTCACCACAGATTACAAATTCGGTATGTGGTTTATAAAGTATTTTCAATAATGAATCTAAGTTAGTTGCAAATTTCTTATAATCTCCCATTGGCGCCCTATAAACACATAAGATAATTAAATTTGATATCTCATAACCAATTTGTATTCCACAGATTTCAATATCTTGTTCAAGGCAAAAATCAGATATATCAATTTTACTAAATAATAGATCCTCTCTGATAAAAATACAGGCACCCCCTTTTTGGAAGACATGTCTACAGAAATGGGAACCTAATACATATCCATGTAAAGACAGTTGTAGTATTTCCTGTTGCTTCATGTGATGTTCAGTTATACATAATATATGAGGTTTATGCTTTTGAGTTGCTAAAGAAGTGATCAATTCATCAGTTTTTTGTTTTAATCCCTTAATATTTTGATGGAGAATAGTGAAGTTACTGTGTTCATTACTAGAAACATCAGAGCATTTACAATTTAGTTGAACTTGTTTCAAACACCTTATCGGTGGGAGGTTTAACCTAAAAAAGGAGAAGCCCTAGCATTAACTAACACAGGAATATTACAACTCTGCTTTTTAACATGGCTGCCTCTGATGCTATTAGCAATAAGAACCGAAAGGTGCTCCTTGCCTCTACCATTCAGATGCAGGCCATGTGACGTATATTCATACCTTCTTATAGGGCTTACATCTATCAAACCAATGTGTGATGCCCCAGGTCTCATCAGAGCCCGCTCAAGCCGCATATTCACGCTCCGCACCCTCCTGTGAAGATACGGCTTGTCGTACCTGCTGAAAAGACTGAGAAATCCCACATTGGTATGGCTGCTCATCTCAATTATGTTGTTGACATCTTTCTCAATAGAATAGTTACAGTCGTTATCAATACTATTACCTGGCCCACCCACTATAACTACATGATCCCTCTTAGAAAATTCTGAACTCAATTTCATCATATCCTCAACAACATTCTTGAGAGGAGCATTAGGCTTACATACACTAGATACTTCAAACTCATCGCCCAGTTTCGACTTCAAAAGTGAGGAAATGCCTCTTGCATGGCTGCTTCCTAAAATCAATACTTTACTCCTACAATCATTAACCTTATCTGTTTTCTGACTTACCTTTACTAGTGTCGATACTGGGTCTGAGTTCTCCTGATCAACATTCATTGCTTGAAGAGCACTGAATTTGTTGGTCAGTTTGATTGATGCAGCATCATCCGCAGAGAAACGTCTACTCCTAGATTTGGAATTCTTCGGTTTCATCCAAGTGTGAGATCTCTCTTTATTCGAAACACTAATGCTATCCTTCAAAGCTCTCAATTTATTAATTTCACACTTTGCCTCATCTAATTCCAATTCTAGGGCTCTGATTCTCTCCAGAGCCCTAGACGTTAAATGTAAACAAAACTTTACGTACTGTATAATCAAGCGACTGCTTAGGCCAGGGTTTTCTCGACCAAATTTAAAATCTCATCTTCCCTATCGACAATTCTTTTCAGGTCGTTGTCGATCCTGATTGCGAAATGTTGGAATTACGCTGCCCGTGTCACGGGCCAGCTAGCTGACAGCAATGAATACCCCAGCACTATGTACTATCTTACCGTAAACCTTCCTACATACAAATGTTGAACGGGACGCGAGTTCCATTTCGTCTCTCAGTAAGTTAAAATCCTTTCCAGACATTTCGAATTAGATAATCTCGGTATTGCGATAACCTAAGTTGAATGGCAACGCAAGCTTCACTTAAAATCGGAAGACTCTAATAGGCCTACCCATTTCCAATAGATAACCATGTAAAAATGGAACATGACGACCCGACTACCAATTACCCCTAACTAGAGAACTAGAGAACAGCTGATCAGTATTGCCACGTCTAGTCGTGTTAGTCAGGCAACAAATTTGCAATAACTTTTTTTTTTATTTACACGAAACCCCTATTTTATCGAAATACGACAAAGTAAAAACATATTCTTTATTACATTCTCTATTAGCATTGAGAGAAATCGAGATTATATGCATAATCACTCACAACAATGACGTTAAACTTTTCTGAGATTTTTTTTTTCGAAAATTATAAACTTCTCACCGATATGGTATTAGTCTTTTTTGTTATACTCAATATGATCAATTCACTCTGCAAATCTGCAAGGTTATTTCACTTCCACCTGTATATACAGAGAGTGAAACGTAAGTAATATGACTAATTTCAGGGGGTTATTCTTTAAGATATTGCAAACAAAAAAAAAAAAGGTTAATATTATTTTGCTCGTTTTTGCTTCCTCTTCGAGATAAAAATGGTTTCATATGAAATATTTCATAACGTGTTTTGAGGAAACTATTTATTTAATTTCAAATATGCTCAATCAATTTAAGAAAGCAGTGTATTATGATAATAGATGATTGAAAGCATTTATTTTAGTTTTGTCCTTTAAAAGTGCAGAAATTTTGCCTGAATAAATGTAACTATTCGTTTTGAAGAGGAATTTTAAAATGTTACATTTCTTCGGATCAAATTTCTCCTTCCAAGCAGTTAGGCCACAGACTGGTCCGTTCCTGTCTCATATTAGGGGTTAATCAATCAATGCCGTATATAAACATAGCTTCTGTGAGTCAGTTGCAGTAGCACGAGTGATATTGAAGTATGCTCAGGGTCTCAACTGTATTCTCTATGAGCAAGTAATTATTTATTTTTGGATCGAGGTACAAAATGGAGCACAATGTTTAGTTTGTAGAAACGTTATTACTACTGTTTCGAAAATTCCATTTAGAGCACTATTACAAAACATGCCAGTATGGGTCCACCGCTGTGGAGTAACGGTAAGCATGGCTGACCATAAAACGAGCGGGCCGGGGTTGAAATCTTGGCTGGGGCAAGTTATCTGGTTGAGGTTTTAAGAGTAAATGCTGAGTAACTTTTGGTGCTGGACGGTGGACTCATTTCGCCGCATTAACACTTTCATGCCACTCAGACGCTAGATCACCATAGCTGTTGATAAAGCGTCGTAAAATAAACAGTCAAAGAAAAAAAGAAAGATTCAGTATGGAGATGTAAGAATATGATCCTAAATGTACAGTGCGATCAGTTTTGCTTTCCGCCGGAGTGTTTTCCCTATGGTCAGGCGCGTCGCTCGTTAGCTGATTAGCCAGTTAGCCGAGTCTCGGTGATTAGCGGGAGGGTAAAACAATAAAACAAACCAACCATACAACAATACACAAACAAATTTAAGAGGTTCATTACTTATCAAATTATCAAATGAGGTGTTGAAACTGTCCACCTTCATTCTCCACAAATTTTTGGCATCTCTTTAGGGAATTATTCATCACTCGCTGTAGTTCATTTTGAGAAATCCGAACAATTTGCTGACGAATATTAGCTTTGAATTCTTGTATGGTGTACAGGTTCATCTTGTACACGGTATTTCTCAATTTACCCCCAGAGTTAATAATCGCAGGCTGTTATATCGGGGGACCGAGGGGACCACAAATCCCTAATAATAACTCTCTCTTATGGAAACACATTGTGAATTCCTTTCATGGAAATATTTGCAGTGTGAGCACTGGCAGAGTCCTGTTGAAAAAAATGCTTGACAATGCTCCCTGTCGGTTAATTCTCTGAAAAAAAAGGGTTGCTATGGTATTCATATAAGTAACAGAATCAACTGTATTCTAAAAAAAAAAAACACACAAGTTGGTCCTATGATTCTTTCACCGCTTCATGTACGAAGTCAGGTTTAACAGTAATCCAGTAACGATTGTTTTGAGTACACAGAATCATGGAGGTGGAACCAGGTCTCGTCCGAGAAGAATATTAATTGTGGGTCTATTTGTACATTATACACAGTTTCCAGAATCCACTCACAAAATGTGCGCCTACGTACGAGGTCATCTGGCAGAAGAGTATGTGCCACAGTTATTTTATACGGCTTCAAGTGCAATAATTTAATAGCCTTTTGTACAGAACCATAATATGATAGTCCCACTTATTGTGCAAGACGGTGAAGAGATTTTTTAGGAGAATTTTCTAACTATTACGAATTTCATGTACTCTTCCTACGGCGAGAACCCTATGTTCCTTTTTTGGATTCTTAGGCTGGACACTTTCAGTTTTCTGAAATTTATGATAAAGATTATGGACTGTTTTATGATTTGAAGCGACTACACCTGGGAATATTTCTTGACACCGTCTTCGAACTTCACGAGCTGACTGAGCTAACACATTTGAATCGTACACGCTGTGTTGTTGTAAACTCACGAAGTACTCGTATAATACACTTTATGTATACTGTCGAATTAAGAAACGAACACAACACACACCCGGTAACAGCTGCGCTGCAACTGCGGCAAACGAGTGGGGGCCCCATCGTAGGAAAATCCCTGCACTGTTCAAATGTTCTTATGATGGCGGTGGTGATGATGGTGATGATGATGGCGACAAAGACGATGATAAGAAAGGAGAATATATTCTAACATAAAATGTGTCATAAGCCAATACTGCAAAGCAGAGGCCTTAAAAGGAGAGTATATTTCCCTTTGATATTGGAATAAATTTAGTATATATCATAACAGATAAGGACGAATGAAAAGTGGACGAAATTCAACACGGGTCTTAGCTTTCTCCTAGATGGACCACAGGAAAGAGCAGCCCAGTTATCTTATCACAAATGCACGACAAAATTAGCATAAGCTTGTTAGATTCCAATCTCGAAATAACACTTCCCTCAAACAAACCGTTCAATAATTCAACACGTCGGCGTAAACGACAGGAAACAGTGCAAATTAATTTAATGGGCTATAAATGTGTTATCTTGGAAGCAATAACAACTTCCTTCAATATGACGTCTCTGCACAAAACAACAATAGTAACTTTCGAGTTTAGATTTCGTTGCGGTATTTGGTTTCCTGTAATTTATTTATTACCACTGAAACAAAAGCTATTGTCAATGAAAACAAAAAGTAGAAAGCAAACATTCTACATTCTTCACAGATAATGACGTTTTCTCCGCATAAAATCAGCATATGTGCGTCTTCGTTGACATTAAGACAAATGCTCACTATTTATTTAGATTTCGGAGAAAAAACAGTATTAAGATTGCTTGAGTCATTACATTATTCAGTGCTTTTATACAAAAAAAATGTTTTGCTGTAGCGCAACTCGTAGCGTTACTAGCTACAAATCCAAAGGCCTTAGCTTCGATTGCTAGCAAAGTAGTGCTCATTTCGACATTATTGTTTGTCTTTTGCTATTCCAGCGTTAGATCAGCAACATGATTTTTAATGTTTAGGGTAGGTTTATAACCTTCACATGACTGAGAATGAAACGGGACAAAGTCCCAATCCTGTAAGGTACTTAGATGGAAAGGATGATAACGATGAAGAATATGGAAATAATGGTGTTAGAAAGAAGTAACTCTCAAATATTATTCATTTAACAATAATTACTTTATCGCGACTAGCAGTCTTATCTACTATGACCTTATCATCATGGTATATGTCGTAACGTTACTGATGCTTGATTTATCATCTCGTCAGTTGTAACATCATTGATACTTTGCTGTCTCGTAAGTAGAAACCTTACCAATACATTTCACTTCCGTTATTTCGTCCGTTGTAACATTACAGAAATTTTTGCTATCATCTCATATGCTGTAGTGTTATATATATTATTTTACTGTCAGCTCGTCTGTTGTAACGTTACCGATATATTTCATAAGTCAGTTGTAGATTTTCTGATACTTAACTATCATCTCATCTGTTGTAACATTTTTCTTATATTTAGCTATCATCTCGTCATTTCGCCTCTTGTAACGTTAGACTACTTAAATTCGACTATCATTTCGTGTGTTTTAATGTTTGACTATTATTTTGTCTGTTGTATTGTTACTGATACTTGGCTATCATCTCGTCATTTCGCCTGTTGTAACGTTTCTTATATTCGACTATCATTTCTGTGTTTTAATGTTATTGATTTGAATAAAGGGAGGGAGAGGAAGGTGAATTGTTCAATGGTTGAGCTGTTTGGACTTTTTCCATTGCTAATTTTCACAATTGTAGCACAACGTTTCGAAGAGTGGACCTCTCTTTGTCGTCAGGTGAAAACATTCTCTGGGAATCGTTACAAACAACTAGCCTGTCTGACTGATCGACGACAGTCAGGTCGGTGCGAAATATTTTTTTTTAGTTCGTTATTTAACGACGCTGCATCAACTACTACGTTATTTAGCGTCGATGGTGCGAAATGTAAAGACTAATGGTTGACTATTATTTCGTCTGTTGTAACGTTACTAATATTTGACTATCACTTCATCTGTTTTAACGTTACTGTGCTTGAATATAATTTATTCTGTGGTAAAGTTATTGACACTTAGCTATCATATTATTTCGTCTCTAGTAACGTTATTGAAAATTGGTTATATCTCATCTCTTCTAACGTTACTGATATTTTGTTACCATCTCGTCAGTTTTAACTTTGTTGGTACTTGGCTATCATTATTGTAATGTTACAGATATCTAACATTTCGCCATTTTGTCTTTTTAACAGAATACAATTATTTTAAATAAAAATGATGGACAATTAACCCCTACCGTTTGAAGGTAGACAGACATGCATATGTCCAATAAGTACCGTATGTACTTAGAAGAAGTTGTTTTCATTAAATAGGAATATAATTTATATTTAATTATAATTAATGAAGTTCCCCTCCTACAGTTCAAATGGTAGCATATTTGGCTACAAGTTCAGATTATAAATGTTTCTATTACGCTTGTCCTGTTTGGTCCAATGCGATGTCCTTTCGCAATTCTGGCTTGCTAAATACATAAGCAAGAGGATTGTCTATTTGTAATTATCTATTATTCATTCTGAAACTTCTTTTGAATTAGAACGAAATAGAACAACGATACCAGCCATTAAAGTAGACGATCACTAATCATGAAATTATCTACGTTTTTAGTGTTACACAGTTTAACATTTTATAACGCGTACACACAATCACAAGAGCCTTGATCAAACTTCTTCCATTCACTAAATCCATTTGTCGTATCGAAGTGCATTGATATGATGAAGTTTCGCAACAAACAAGCTGTGTACAAAATGCCACATTTTAAATTGCATGCAACTTATAAATAGCGTGAAATACGAGTGCATATGAAATTTTTCAAGTTACACGGCTTTTTAAATTTTTCAACTCAGGTTTTCTTGAGCATTTCGACACTGTATGCAATTAAGTTGCACCGTGAAAATATTGTACCTTACGATTTACAACTAAAACGCCTCTCATAGAAAACGAGAATAGGTAACGGTGTTAATTAACATGAACTAATAAGAATAAAGCCACCTTTCCGCACAGAAAGAATGAAAGATAAGAATAAATAAAATATAACTAATTACGTGAAGAGCTACAGAGGAAAACATGTTATGAAGTGGAAGAGCAGTTGAACAAGAAATCGGAGTAGAAATTGACTTCAGGCGCGATGACGAGGATGTTGAGTGATGGTGATAACCAGAATTGCGATTTCTTTAACCAAAACATTGAAAATAGGTCAGTGGTGTCTAGACTATAGCTGCAGTCTGACATATACAGTTACGAGCATACACTTGCAAGGAGAACACGATATCAAAGTAAGTCGTCCCGTGAAAGTTTGTTTTCCTTAGTCAGGTACATTTTTTTTTTCAAATTAAAATTCAAATTTATTCACAATTTGAATATTTAATTTGTTGCGAGCACAAGCGCTAGTCACAACGTAGTTTTAGGTTGTTCAGAAATATGCCGAAAATAAGAAAACACACCATGCAATAAATATTGGTAAACGAATTTGGCTGTGAGTACTTTTGTGTGATAGGGTGTAATATATTTTCTAAAGTATGTAGGCCCTAATGTGGAAATAAGAGCGAAAAAAATTAATTTTGCTCAATCACATTGTAATTCAAGAAGACATAGTGAACATATGAAAATTCGTGTCAAAACACAACAGGAAGAACTCCCGTTCACCTCACGAAGTACAAGTTACACAACAAGATTTTTCATCCGACTGCACCTCTTTTTCTTTTGATGCAATCTGAATGTATATTGTAATTTATTGTCATAAAGATCAGTGAACCATATACTGGTATTTGTTATGCATAGAAGTACATATTATTTTGTATATCAAATTGTAATTACTAGTTTTTGTTGTTCATAGAAGTGTATTGTATGTATGTGTTTTATTTAATTACTTTTCAAAATTATATGAAGTATACTGTGTTAAATTGCAGTGCAAATGTTGCTCAATAATGAAAAATTTAGTACACATGGAAACTTTATTCACTAACCTGCTAGCGAGCACTACTTCCGAAAGGGATCGTAAAGGTATTCTCTGTCTCTTTCTTTCCTCTAGAAACATAGTCGCTGCGTCGTTTACAGTACCGCGCAGGTTAAAGGAATCTAAGCTCTGGTGATGACTATGATGATGACAATAATGATAATGACGGCAACAAAGTGATTACATAATTGTTGTCGCCGCTCACACAGAAAAAAGAAAGAACTGTGCTCCCTGTTCAATGTGTGTCCGTAAGCTTCAGATTGATCTGGAATTTCTGGGCGGACATGCGGTTGACTCTCATTGTCAGAAGCTGTCTTGGTATCAGGTAGAACGTTACGGGTCGTCGTAATTGTGCACTGCACCATGGCCGACGTGTGGGCGACACTTGACGCAGTGGAATACGTCAACAAGTCGCATTCTTACTTCAACTGTCAAAGGTTTCACTTCCCACAACACTTGCTGCAGGCAGTCAAGTTGCATCGCTATCCAGATGACTGGAGTGCAGGGTTCAGATTTCAGAAAGTCCACATTTGAATTCGTAACGGATAAAGAATGTATTGAGGGATGTGATGACACTCGTCGGCCAGCAGATACACCGGAAACGTTCGCTGAGAATAACATCTCTGACGTCAAAAAAGTGGTTTTCAGCATTCCGTCTTTCTTTAAAGTGTACAGAGACTGCTTGTAAATTATTTGTCGGATTTGATTCATAATCAATATTTACGAGTAGCTATATTCGGAAATAATGCACATGACAAATAATTTTAAAAAATCATCCACATCATCTTTTCATTTCTTGCCCAGTCAAGCTGCTCATTTTATTAATCAATAGCACGTATCAAGCCCAAAGCAGGTGTGGACTCTCTAGCTAATGAAAATAACAAAATTTCTCCTGATACTATTTATTATGTTTTTGGAGAATTAAGTAGACACAGGTTCGAAAAAAAACTCATTTTCAGGCTATTACTTTTATGTAAAAAACAGTTCATACAAATAAAACACAAGGCACCAGTTTAGTACTATTCGGAATTATAATGAGCCACAAAATTATACTGTGTGTGTGTGTGTTGTGCTATCACTAGGAAACGGATTTATAGTTCCGTACCTCTTTTGTTTCCTATGCTCTAGATTATATAATTGTAATGTCCTGTACGTTTCATTTATACATGATCCCTCTATTAAAATTCTATAGGACATAAAACGCCTACATAAACCATTAAGTCCTACAAATACCTAAAAACTATTTTTGTACCTAAAAAGTGCCTCTCTAGTATTTTGCGTATATATAAATACCGATACTAAAAAGACAAAAATGTTCCAAAATCCTATAAAAAGTTATTTAAAAAGTAAAACATATATATATTTTACAGATAAAAACTGATTTCCTTCCATATTGGTCATAGGAGGAGAATGAAGAAGATTTTACATAATTTCCTGGAACCGAAGTTCGTTTGGAAAAGTCCAAACTAGTATAAAAGGGGTAGTAGATTGTTCAGGTTAGGCGAGGGCTTAGAAATTAGTTTTCGCGTCAGTGCACCCCTGTTACGCGAAATGAAACTGACCAATCAGCAATCGGTCTCTTTAACTAACAGAATTCTGAGTCTTCAGTTCAGTAGCACTCGTTGTCAGCACCAGTTTTTTCTTTGTACGTAAATTCCATCTAAAATAGAATATTTACTAAAATTAATTATTCATTGTTAATTTCATATATGCATCTTTGATTTTATTTCTCGTTCAGCTATTGTTTCAATGTCTATTACCCTCCTTTTTATTGTCCATGGGAATAATTTCGTACCATTAAAGACAACAGATTATTTGGAACAATGTGTGTTAGAAAAATTTCAAGGAAAAATTGTTCCGGGCCGGGTATCGACCCCGGGAATTTTCGCTTAGCGCACGAATGCTCTCCCCACTGAGCTACCCCAAAAACTATACACGACACCATCACAATTTTTCCATTATATCCATTCAACTCAGATGGGCTGACAAGATGTCAGAACCCAACTTTGAGTGCACAAAAATACTGTGTGACTTAAATTGTGGCTTCCTGTTAACGTACCTCCAGTAACGAATATATTATGTAAATCTGGCTTTCAGGCTCTCCCTTGAAATTATTCAAATCTGCTTTGCAGGGAGCTACTACCTGAAAGCCTTATTTGCATAATGTGTTAGAAAACTTTACTATTGAAACATGTTTTAATGAACTCTCCTTCATTACTACAATTCAATGATTTTGCGATATTCAAAACAATAACATAACTGACATGGAGCTTTCTATCATTCCTATCTTGTTTCATCACATTTTAGTACTGGGAGCCATTATTTTAAAATTTAAATGTTGCAATTGGTTCTGCTCGTCCGGTCCTAAGAAAAGAAAATTATTTTTATCCTTATTTTCTACTATACAATTCCGTGTATAGAATGGTTATGTTCATGCTTGCGTATGAGTTCGTGAAAATCACTTGATATTTGTCATAATATAAGCTTGATGTTTGAATTATAAATATCTGATAGAATTTTAGAACATAAGAGGCATCATACATCGTCACCATGTGCACAACAAAAATACTCTTCTTCGTATTCTTCCTTAAACACACGTTTCCGATTTTGAGAAAGAAACAATCTAAATCTAAATCTAAGCAGGTAATCCGTCAGTGATAAATACTTGTGTTCTGGAGTTGTAGGGAAGTTGGACGGAAGGGAGGAGGTGAAGCAAAGATAGTTCACTTCGCTGCCTCTGCGACGTCAATATTGCTAGTAATCATGATTACATTTTTGCCGATGCCTGGCGTAGGCCATTTAGCATCAAATCTGCAGTAGTCTTTTCGTTTACCGTTTCGGAACCAGATATAAAAAAATAGTGTTACAGCATTCAATTTGCACAGCGCTTTCTTACCCCTGAACTGAATCGCTGTGTTCAGTTCTAAACTGACATAAACTACTGCTGGAAGTTTCGTGTACTGATATGCACAGAATCTTCACAATGTGTAAGTTTCACATTCTGTGCACGATTAGCCAAGACCGATTTCATTTTTGCAATTCAAATTTATTCTTCCTCATATGTTGTTTTCTTCCATTATTCATAAATATGCTACCGAGCAAAATTACTTACAATATTACATCTTTAAAATGGCTTTGTATTAATCAAATCTTAGATGTATTGATCACGTTACTACCGGTACTATTCTTAATAGGTACCTTATACAGTAGTATATTTTCCCTTGAAATCAGTTGTGTCTTAAATTCTCAGTAGTAGTATGATTACGCCACTGAAAAAGGAAAGGGGCGTGTTTATTTACAGAAAGTGCGGTAGTAGGCCTACATGAAATAATCGCCATTCAACTCATTTGAGAACAAGAGTAGGATTCATGACCGCAGATTTGCATTTAATGAGGTTCAGAAAACTTTGTGTTCGCCGGACAGCAAACACGTGCTCTCGCTTTGTTTCATTTCAGAGGAAATCGCAGGCTGACACGAAGTAACATGGCGCCCGCGCATGTTTACGTTACGTAAGATTCGATATGGATTTTCTAGGATTGGAGCTCATGTGACATCCACACACAACACAACGCGCGCAGTCCGCAGTCCTCATGAATAATCAACAGACAGATACGGCGACCACAGCGATCGCTGCGGCATTCAAAATAAACTAACCGGAGAACTGCACGTGCTTCTAAACACCCACAACTCGGTCCAGAAAACAATATCGCAGACTTTTGCAGCAAGATCACAATGTTACATACATTCGTCGTCACAATACAGCACACACGAACCAAAACTCTTCTTCACTTACACTGCACAAACTGTTGCTAAGTTCATAAATCGTATCAAATAAATTGTATATGGCTTGATAGCGATAGTTTCACACTGGTTAAAAATGACAATAAAATCCGTTGTAATAAGGAAACAACGTACTATGTATTTGCTATTCCAATGCCATACACTTAAAAATCTCTGTTCAATAACTTCGATGTTAAAGCCACAGATACTGATATGAAATACTGCAGCAATAATCATAATCCGCATTTCGTCGTAACACAGCCCACGTAACAAATATGAGGAGTAGCTATTTACTATTTAAAACGTACAACCCTACCACCACTTCGTGAAGGTTTCAAAATTATAACCCTCGAAATGGATGGAAAAGTAGCGCGAGAGATTTAGGAAAACAAAGAGGTGCAAAGTGACAAAGTTAAAAGAAATCATACTGAAGGAATGGTACCTAATTGTAAATATTCGACCTTAAAATTTCTCGTAGTTATTTTATTGCAAGCACTTGTATTTATTGTTAGAAATATGTTAAAATTTATCATAGTTACGTAACAGCAAGTAGATCGCCCGAACAATGTTTCTATTTTTTTTTTTTTAATTCTGATAATCGCTTGTGTACTAGTTGAAGACCCAACGTCATTCTTATCCGATTCCACTTGAGCTCTACCATGTGTCTATCAATCATAGTAGCATTAGGCTAATTAGAGATCCGATTAGTACTCGGAACTGGGTGTGAATTCTTCACCAATTTTGACAGTAGTAGACAGTGACTAGCGTCATCTTCATCCCATGTCAGTTGATTCCCATCGTGTGTCCGTTAAGCTAAAGGTTGAGAATTGTTATAGTAATGTCAGTCCAGGTAGAATGCCAGCATATTTATTAGTTGTAAATTTTGTAGTGTTAGAGAGATAACCGGAGTCGTCCTTATCCTATGCCACGTGAACCCAGCGTACCAGAATATGTCTTTGAATTTGCAGCTAATATCAACTGAAATACATTTTCAACTGCCACCCAACTATGGATATTTGTCAACTATAACTTGTGATCTGTTTTGCTGTTACGTGGAGATCTAAATGCTACGTTGATCTTGCGTCACGTGAGCTCCACCATGTGTCCAATGGTGTGGCTGTGGGTGTAAACAGACGGATGGATACGTACAGGCCCATGTCTGCCGACTGCGCCGGGTCCGGCTGCTGCTGCTGGTGTTGGCGTCGCAGCCTCCACAAGGCGTGCCGGGCCGCGACGAGCCTCGCCAATCCGTACCGCGCCGTGACGAACCGAACAGCACAGCAGGCAACAACCGGCGAGCAACCGGCTCACTCGAGGACTGAGCGCCGAGACGCGAGGCGCTGCTGCACCCGCGCACGCCCACTCTGCCACTCCCACCCTGGCGGCACACCGGGCAACCTCACGTGCACGCAGGGGTGCACAACCCCAACCTCACTGCCGGGACAGAGTGATTACCCTGCTTGCGGTTCACGGGTTCAAACCGGTTGAGGACGAAGGATTTTTATGGTCAATATAATTTCTTAGCACGGCTGCCTTTCCAGGTTACACACCACATATTAAACACCTCTGAGTAAGGATTCTACTGCTTCGTAATCATACCTGACAGAATGAAACTGAAGATTTCGTTAATAAAATTATGTTCGATTTATATCTAAGAGTTATTAGCTGCTCGCAGCTTGTTCTTAAATCATCTTCTTTGTGGTTCATAATCATACCTGACTGAAAGGAACTGAAGATTTCGTTAGTAAAATTATGTCCGATTTATATCTAAGAGTTATTAGCTAACGGGGATTGGCAATAGATACCATATTCTGCTTGTGGCTTGTACTTAAATCATCTTCTTTGTGGTTCGTAATCATACCTGACTGAAAGGAACTGAAGATTCAGTTAGTACAGTAAAACCACGTTCAATTTATATCGGGGAGTTATTATTAGCTCATGGGGATTGGCAATAAATGCTATAATATCCTGCTTGGGCTTATAATTCAGTCATACATTTAACAGACAGAAACTTAAAATTTCGTCAACGAAACTACGTTCGATTTACATATATGAATGTATTTCTGCAGCGAAATAGGACCAAAACTGCTGGAAGGTTCATTGGCTATCATAGCGGCTGTACGAGTTGAAAGCGCTACGCTAGCAAGATTTTGCAAAATTTTCATACTGTCATCTCGCTAAAAAAAAAAAAAGAGCACAAACAATTTATTTCTCGAACAATAGTAATAACTGGTCCGTTGACGTGTTCGTTCATAAGTCATTAACATATTTTTATGTTATGCTTATTACAAACAACAGAGCAGAACATACCACTATGACACAACAGTGCACGATGTCATTCGTCTGCCAATTCCTGCCCTATACTTACTTACTTACGGCTTTTAAGGAAACCGGAGGTTCATTGCCGCCCTCACATAAGCCCGCCATTGGTCCCTATCCTGAGCAAGATTAATCCAGTCTATACCATCATATCCCACCTCCCTCAAATCCATTTTAATATTATCTTCCCACCTACGTCTCGGCCTCCCCAAAGGTCTTTTTCCCTCCGGCCTCCCAACTAACACTCTATATGCATTTCTGGATTCGCCAATACGTGCTACATGTCCTGCCCATCTCAAACGACTGGACCCCATATTTATTCTGCGTTTAATTTCCTCCCGAGTGTCATTTATATTTGTTACTGTTGCTCCAAGATATTTGAATTTTTCCACCTCTTCGAAAGATAAATCTTCAATTTTTATAGTTTCATTTCTTACAATATTCTGGTCACGAGACATAATCACATACCTAGTCTTTTCGGGATTTACTTCCAACCCTATCGCTTTACTTGCTTCAACCAGAATTTCCGCGTTTTCCCTAATCGTTTGTGGAGTTTCTCCTAACATATTCACGTCATCCGCATAGACAAGAAGCTGATGTAACCCATTCAACTCCAAACCCTGTCTATTATCCTGAACTTTCCTAATGTCATATTCTAGAGCGAAGTTAAAAAGTAAAGGTGATAGTGCATCTCCCTGCTTTAACCCGCAGTGAATTGGAAAAGCATCAGATAGAAACTGGCCTATACGGACTCTGCTGTAAGTTTCACTAAGACACATTTTAATTAATCGAACTAGTTTCTTGGGAATACCAAATTCAATAAGAATATTATATAAATCTTCTCTCTTAACCGAGTCATACGCCTTTTTGAAATCTATGAATAACTGATGTACTGTACCTTTATACTCCCATTTTTTCTCCAGTATCTGTCGAATACAAAAAATGTGATCAATAGTCGATCTATTACGCCTAAAACCACACTGATGATCCCCAATACTTTCATCTACAATTCCTGCCCTATACAAGAACCAAACAGATTCACTGATGGAGATGGAGTCGGCCTGGTTGGCGCAGTTGGTATAGCGCTGGCCTTCTATGCTCGAGGTTGCGGGTTCGATCCCAGGCCAGGTCGATGGCAATTAAGTGTGCTTAAATGCGACAGGCTCATGTCAGTAGATTTACTGTCATGTAAAAGAAATCCTGCGGGACAAAATTCCGGCACACCGGCGACGTTGATATAACCTCGGCAGTTGCGAGCGTCGTTAAATAAAATATAAGATTTAACATTTCACTGATAGAGGCTGATGGACACTGCCATCACCTCTGCACGCTGATGGAAGCTCTGCTACAGCGATGGAGCATCAATGACATCAACGCTGAAACGGAACACCGTGATGCCATCTGACTGCTCAGCGCTGAGATCCGAAATACCCTTATAGGCTTCTTGGGTTGGTCCACTGTGCTACCCTGAATGGAATAATGTGCATGCCCAAATTTAGTACTTGTAAAACGCGACTTTTCATCCCACACTCTATAGTTCACTTGTAGTGGCTGGGTTGATTGACGTTCAGCATAAGAAGTGGATGAGCTAGATATGTTTGCTGCGATCACTGTAGAAAAGCTGAAGGTATAAAAATGCCTACCACGTCCCTATAAGGCCTTCCCGCTGTACATATTCCCCTAAGGGCCGCCTCGACCTCCCTTATAGCATGTAGAATATCTTTTTCTTTACAAGTAGGCATAATCGCGGTCCTTTAACCCCATCCCACGAGGTAATGTGAGCTTAGGACAGAGTCCACAATATATAGCACTACCACCAGCAACTAATAATCACTTACAATAGGGTCCAAGTTGGTGACTGGCTGCAGCGGACTCTACCCGAAATGTGGGAAAGAAACGTAGATTATGAAGGACTTAAATTGTAAAGAAAGTGGAAAAGTTAGTGAAAACACTCTGCAACATAGGCTTTGTCGACCACAAATTTCATCACGACCTGGCCGAGGATCAAACCAATTTACACCATAGAGGTATCATTAGTTTGCAGAAGTTGGTAACAGATGCCGTATACTCACAGTAACTTCCCAACTGTTACATGGCGGACATAGGTATATCAGTTAAATAGATGTAGTTTAAGCCAATTACATTAACCTGAAGTATTTTACATTCGTCCTAAGACACCCTGTATGTATGTACAGTATGTATGTATGTGTGTATGTATGTATGTATGTAATCGAGCCTAGTTTTGCAAACAAATTGTTAATATTTTTTATCTTTTTATTTAACGATGCTGTATCAACTACTAGATTATTTAGCGTTAATGAAATTGATGATAGTGAGTTGGTAATTAGTTAGATGAGGTCGATGATGAGGCACAGATTACCTGACATTCGCTTTATGGCTGGGGAATATATCAAAAAAGCCCAACCAGGTAATGCACTCAAGAGGAAAATCTTAAGTCCCTTTCGGTGATGTATTATTAGTATGATTACGAAACACAAAGGAAATCAATGCAGTATAAACTTCATGCAGCATATGGCGTCTATTATCAATCAAGTCTAGAATTTATTGTTTTAGTTTTATTTTTAATATTATATATTTATTTGAATGATTTTAATTATGAATTATTTTTAGAATAGTTTTTTTTTTTTTTTAACATTTTCCCCTGTAAGGTACTGATTACCATCAGATATAAATCGAATCTAGTTCTGTATTTAAAATTATAGGTCACTCGCTGGAACTAATCCTGAGTAATATTGCTGAGAACTTTTTTTATGGAGAACGGAACCTGTTTCTCGCCACTTATTAAATATATTTGTTTAAACAAAGCAATGTTTCGATGGTTTTGCAGTCTCTGGAAAGCGCCTCCGAAATTTGTTCAAACACAACTGGTATATGACTTCTTCAGTAGGTACTTTTCAACTGGGGAAATGCGTTGTTATATTCTTTATCTAACCATATTTAAAAATACCGGTACATGTTTCTCAATAAAGTTCAGACAGCTGATTAAGTGCAAGGCTGGTGCAAAAGCAGATAAGGAATGCTCACGCATTGTGTCCTAGATCGAACTTAAAGCAAATCTAAGACGCCGGTATTCTGAATCGAGTTTGCAAAATTAGTGTGTTGAATTTTCCCGACTTCATATAGCGTCTTGCAACTTCACACATCGCTACAATATACGTATTTGGAACGTAATGGAGGACATCTGGGCCAATTGCTCTGAAATTTAAGTAAGTTCTCTCAATCTCAGAATAAATAGTTCACTATTTACAGAAACAATCACTTGCCAGACTGCAGAACTTCATATCGGCAAGAACGTTATCCGCGAGAACTGACGATCTGCTTGCCAAACTGTGGTGCTGACATCGGGTCCCTTAGGTGATTGTCTGAATGGTAAATTTCCTAAAAGACGTAAGTTCACATTTTGAGGGTTTTTAGTTGAGATCATTAATATGTTTTCGCGTATAAGGGGTTTCGTTTCGTTGGACTTAACTCCACGACCTCGTTGTAGCGTTTTAAGTAGCAGAATATTTGGTTAAGGGGAAAAAGAGCCTTAGTCTTGAACTTAAGTTGTTTTGGAAATTATTCATTTATCTATAGTTACTTCAACACCCAGTAATTGGCTAAAACATTCTGGCTGACCGAGATCAAGAATATAAGCATGAGCAAGAACTTTCTCATTCGGGCTGCCTTTGTAATGACAACCAATATAGCTGCTTTCGCGAGAATAAAATTGAGCAGGAGATATGAAAAATTACGTATGAACGTTCATCTAAAATTATAAATAACCGATAATTCAGTTTTGAAGACTAAAGATTATTAAACTGTTGAAGTTCACATACCAAACTCTTCTTATCCTCTGTACAGCAATCAAGAACAAAGTACCATAGAAAACTGATCACAGAATTTATCATATTGCATGACACATTACGAGAGTCTTCCATAAGGGCTTGTGTTGTTAAAAAACGAAAATCTTGTTATATGTCCCGAACGAAAAGGCTAATTCTTATGCCAATTGACTCGTCGATTCCCAAAATAGCAATTAAGATGCTCTATTACGTACGTGTTTTGTTACAGGGGTCTACTTACATTTTCTTAGCACAATGCCATGAACTACACTCTATACCAGATATCTTTGTTGCAGACCATAACAAGGGTCTCGATGCATCTCATGCTATCGCTGCTCTCCCATTGGTTGGAGAGTCATTACTTAGCTGAGAGCGTTGTCGACACTAGTGCGTGCATATCCTGGTTACGAGACGGTATTCAGAGACGAGTCCACTACTACAGTTCTATTGCATCTAGCATCTGTGCGGTGTATGAGCAGATGACAGGAGTACAAATAATGACTGATGCAAGAAGGTATCTTCAAAGACATTATTTTAATTTCACTTTTCGTTATATGAACGTAGTCGGTCACTTAATTCATATAGACATTTAGTATCGTGTGAACCGCGCTCTCTTCCATTTCGTTCCGTTGTTTATATCTGCTCCAAAGACATCTGGTATAGAGTGCAGATAGGTGCAAGTAAATCATAGCGGGGGAAAAGGAGCTTCTCGGTCCACTTTCTTCTTCCCCTTACGCGCAAGTAGGTTTCACGAGTAACGAATGGTCTATAAGGGTAGACCCACACTGCTGCAAGCAAACTGTTTTAGGCTGACTGTCTGTTGCTGTTTAAAAAGTCTTCAATACACACTGCGGCAAACAAGTCATTATCAAACTCATACATTTTCAATGTTTGAACTATTAAGAAGTTATCAGGAAATGAGTTGTCGAATGTTCTTTCAAATGTACTTTTTGCTCTGCCACCTAAAAAGTTTTCTGAAAAATCATTCTCGAGTTTATTTTGGAAATATTCTGTGACATTATTGTAGTATTAGCCTAACTCTTTGCCTTATGAATGTATGGTCTTCAGCTTCTCTGTCAATTAGGCCTATATGAATTATGAATGAAACTCTTATACTCTAATACCCAAATTACAACACATACTGAGAATATAGCAATATACAAAATATGGAAGGAAACCGCAGTGAAACTTAAGAATGCGACACCTAGTTCTACGATTACAACAAGCACACGAAGAATCTCTGCGCGTATCGGAGATCCACAGACAAGAGTATAGCGAACATTACATCGTATGGCTTATACCTTTCCAATGTACAGCAGGTGTAACACCTTGAAATTAGAGATGAAGCTAGACAATTGGCAATCGCCGGTTATTTATTTCCATTAATAATGTTCACCCATGAAGTTAGTTTCACTCATGACGATGTAAATACCCGTAACTCACATCGATAGTCCAAACGAAAATCCACATGTCACTGTGTAAACAAATTATCAAGATTGCTCCTTAGTGAATGTGTAGTATGGTGTGATCAACCAGATCGGGCGAAGCTATTTAGCATTTCTGCAAAACACGTTTCCGATATAATTGCAGGAGCTTCACTTGGCTATAAGGACATGCATGTTCTTCCAGTGTGACGGAACTCCTATACATTTTAGTCGTCATGCGACACATCATCTAAATCTCACATTCCGCGAACGATGGATCGGTCACACTGGTTACGTGTACAGATCATCAGGCCCCCAGACCTTAGTTAAGTCGATTATTGTCCGTCGGGATGGATCAAAGGCGAAATGTACGAAAACAAACTAAACACAATTGACAACTCGCATTGTGAGTATTGCTGCCCTCATAAAAGAACAAGATGGCCTCTGAAAAGCAACATTTAATGTAGTCAACAGAGCGAAAGAATGCACTGAAGCCAGTGGTGCAATTTTTTAATTATTACTTTTATTGTTGAAATGTATATAAGCAATAACATCTAATCATTGAGTCATTTGTTTTCATTCTTGCCACTTGTAACGCTTGTTATGTGTAACATTCAAACAGCAGTAGGCTATCTCAACACTCATTGAAAATTGGACTCAAGTTTAGATGAACTTCTTACTCAGAACAGTCCATATTACTAGGTCCTAAAATACTTAGCCTAGTATTTCTCTTGAATCATGCCGTATACATACATGGTATTTTTAATTATAGGTACAAACTGCAGCGGTGAGTAGAGAACAATGATACAAGACAAAAAATCCTAGTAAACATAAGTCTAGAAACCAACCTTTTCCTAAATCTAGGATTTTACTATTTCTCGTCAGTATAGGTGCTCTGGTGCGTAATGAATGGTGAAGGCAAATGCCAGACAAGTTCCGTGCGGTTCTGTACAATGACGTCACCTTGATTACAGGGGCGCTAGGGAGCATGTGGCAGATACGAAATTTCCTGCTCCTTTCATTTTTAATAGATAGCTCAATGTCTAAGGAAAACATAGAAAAAAATTCAAAATGAATGTTTTTTTATTGGAAAGTGAGAAAAAACTACTAACTACGATGTGATCTGTTCAGAATAAACATTTACACTTTCAAAAGTTGGTAAGCGGCAAACTTGTTTTATTTTTCAATTTAGATGGGGGGAGGGTTCAAAGCGGAAGAAATGTTGAGAGAGATTGCAGATTATTTTTAAAAGTGATCGCTACTCAGAATCTGTACTGGTTTCCGAGTTACCGCATGTTAAACAAAGGAGAGTTTTCGCTTTGCGCAAGACTCACGACTCAACCTTCTATTTCGTAAAATTTGTATGGAACCTTTCTACGGATGAAAAGCCGTTATTTTATGGATCATATTAAATATTTTAATATATATATATACATATATATATGCCTAGAACTAATGAAGACTAGTAAAGTGCTTTGTATGGGGTGTAGAATTGTGTGGGGAAAAAATATGGGTGTTACGACAAAGTGAAAAAAACGACTGGAATCATTTTAAATGTGGATATTGAGAAGAATGAAGCGTGTGAAATGGACAATAGAATAAGAAACGAAGCTATGTTTGAAAGAGTGTTTGAATAAAGAAAGATGCTGAAACTGATAAGGAAGAGAAAAGGAATTGGCTGAGTCACTGACTGAGAAGAAACTACCTACTGAAGGATTCACTGGAAGGAATGCTGAATGGGAGAAGAGTTCAAGGCAGAAGAAGCTATAAGGTGATAGACGGCATTAAGATATGTGGCTCACAGGCGGAGACTAAGAGGAAGGCAGAAAATAGGAAAAATTGGAGAAAACTGAATTTGCAGTGAAAGACTTGCCCTTGGGATGAACACTATGAATGAAGAATGAATGAATAAATGAATAGGCCAAGATGTTTTACACTTTACAATAATTGCCTTGTATTTTATAGCAATTAAATAAAAGAAAAGAAGTTTACGAAACATAAAAATATTTACTATAAAAACTACACATTGTATTGGTGTATAAGTTATAAATTGTTATAGAAGAATTCTAATTTATATTGTAGACATGTTACCATATAAAATGATATAGGCCTACTACATGGACAGTTATATTACCGGTTATTCTGTATGGTTGTGAAATTTGGACTCTCACTTTGAGAGAGAAACAGAGGTTAAGGGTGTTCCAGAATAAGATTGTTTATAATATTTTATTTTCAGAGTTAAGATCACAAGGCCTACTCCTCCACTCAATCAGCCTTAATCAATGCAACAATTACATACATATTTAAATAAAACGCTTAGGAAAATATTTGGGTCAGAGGGATGAAGTTACAGGAGAATGGAGAAAGTCACACAACCCAGAACTGCATGCATTGTATTCTTCACCTGACATAATTAGGAACATTAAAACCAGATGTTTGAGATGGGTAGTGCATGTACACGTATGTGTAAATAATGATGATCATAGGCCTACTAATAGAGAAATAATAATAATGATGATGCAATAATAATGATGATGGTAGTGATGAAATAATAATGATGATAATAATCATAATATTGATGATAATGGTACTAACGATGAAATAATAATGACAATGATAATGATAATAATGAAGCCACCGCCGTAGCTCAGTCGGCTGAGACGCTTCCCTGCCAATCCTGAGTTGCACTCGGGCGTGGGTTCAATTTCCGCTTGGGCTGATTACCTGGTTGGGATTTTTCTGAGGTTTTCCCTAACCGTAAGACGAATGTCACGTAATCTATATCGAATCCTCGGCCTCATCTTGCCAAATACCATTTCGCTATCACTAATCCCATGGTCGCTAAATAACCTAGTAGTTGATACAGCGTCGCTAAATAACCACGTAAAAATAATGATAATGATAATAATAATAATAATAACAATGATAATAAGAATAACAATCATAATAATCATCATCTGTTCTAATTATTCCGTCTAATTATAATGATGAATTTTGAAAGGATCCACTCGATATTGTAATTTTAATCTACCTTTTGCAAAAGTGTTCCCATTTCGTATTCAGCATTTTATCAGTTGGGAAACAAAAATATCTTATGTGAGAGCCACTGGTCCTTTGATAATTATATTAATAATTATTACATCCTTACACAGCGCAATAATTATTATTCATGCTGATGAAGACACCGTTGCATAACAGGAGGAGGCATCCAAATGTTAACGCAGTATAATAATAATAATAATAATAATAATAATAATAATAAAAATAATAATAATAATAATAATAATAATAATAAGAATAGTAACAAAGATTGCAATAATGACAACTGGAAGCACAGCTCCTGACTTCACATGCTGCTTATGAAGTCCGACTGCTGTTTGTAATCAAGGTGACGTCACTCGCCTCGGTTGCCGCCTCGATACATGCGCAGTCCTTCGCCTTTACTGTAATCCCATCACATTCTGGGGTAACATAACATCCATTATACACTGGAGAAATGTACTCAATTTGACCACCGTTCATCAGCTCTTTTCCTCATCGACGATCTTACATGTTCTAAAATCCCTAGAACAGGTATGCTCAAAATTGTAAAAGCCCCGATTACACGGATGATGCTGCACTGCATAACACACACAGTTACGGACTGGGCTCCGCAAGTACGAGTACATTGCAGCACCGCCCGTGGCATAGTTCCTACGCTCTTACAAATAGGATAATAAACTGAATTTGAAAAAGGAAAGAGTATACACTGTAATATTCAGTTATTAAATTACTTATTATATTTAATATAGTTATGATATAATAATATCATAGATAATATCATTTTCATATTCCACCATATAGCCTACTTTGGGGTCTATTCAACATCTGGATTCTTTTCTGCGAGTAATCGGGAATCTATTTCCAACGAATTTACTGCAATGCGCTAAAGATGCTCATCTGTTAATCGGGACCTATGTTTGGATTTAGTGACCTTCATTCTCGAAAATAATTGTTCGCACACATATGTCGAGGCGAAGGTAGCTAACATAGTGGCAACGAATAAGCTCATCTTGTAATATTTAGTTTTGTTCATTTTTTAAATAATTCTATGCTTGTCAAGTCATATTCTCTGCATTTAGTTCTGAATTCTACGTTACTTAGTAAATCAATTAACTTGTCCTGGAACTACACTCTCACGGATTGTACTAAATTTATGAAAAGATTAACAAAAATACTAATATCGCTCTCCATACGTCTAAAATCACTAAATCTATGTTCTGTGAATTCACATTTGAACTGTTGCAGTACAGAGACATAATTAACTATATTTTGTTCAGGCACCATACATCTTTTTACAAGTTCACCATCCGTGAAGGGTTTTAGTGCCTTAGCTAATTCCCAACATACTACATAGGCTAACTTGCTTCAAAACATAGACTCTGAATTGTTCGACTCTCTTCAATGTTTGGCCTTTCATGAAGTGCTTTCAATTCTTGAAGCTGTAGTGCACGTTGCATCCCTGAAAAAGTATTTTATAAAAATATCTATTTCTGCTGGAATGACATAACCACAATAATAATAATAATAACAATAATAATAATAATAATAATAATAATAATAATAATATTAACGTTGGTATATGAAAATAGGCTATATTACAGAAAACAGCTTCTCTGTCACTTCGGCATGTTCTGGGTAGCAGAGCCTATAATGTAGTTTTATGTTGCTCAGTAGTATTCCTGACAGTACCCTACAATATAGGAATCACTTTCCGTTTTCACCGAACGTACAACAAAAATAGGCTTCCTCCCACACTGTACGAAATGATCGTTTGCTTACAGAAGGTTTTGACTGTGTCATTGTCCCGCACTGTTCGTGCGTTTACTAAGTACTTGAACTGCCTTCTGCAGCCATCCGTCGAGCTTCGAACGGGGAACAGCACGCTCTACATTCGAAGGTTGTGATTACAGAACGTAATCGCGAGTCAGAGAATGAGCATACCTGCCCTAGAATGTCAAAAGCGTTGACATTGCGTTTGCGGACTTCGTTATCAATATCCCCCCCCCCCAAAAAAACTCAAATCCAGAGGATTCAAGTCGGGGAACCTAGGAGGCAATGATGTTGGTAAGCCAGTCGATACACCTATTGTGGAAGCGTGTGCGTAGGGACTCACGAACGTTCTAATGTCGTTGCTACGTGATCCAAATATTACAGCAGCTGCCTGTCCCAAATAGACATTCTAAGTTCGCGTAGGTATTTTTCCAAAAAATGAAGTATGCACCATCATTAATCTGTCATGTAAGACATGAGGTTGATGGTTGTAAATGTAAGAGGCTGTAATCAGTTGACCACACTGATGACACCGTATCTCGGAACCGTTTGGTTTCCGAACCTATGTTCATTAGGGATTTTCCCGTTGTTTCATTGTCCTCTAGTTACTCCTGCAGTTTGTGCCTATAATCATTAAACACTATGTATACAGTATATATATATATATATATATATATATATATATATATATTACACATACACACATATATCCCACAACAGGTCCAACAGATAAAGCCCTCATTTCCTACTTTCTCTGAAAATTGAGTCGATAGATAATTCCGAAAAGTTCAATGTTTTTACATAGGCTTATATAATATAGCGTAAAAATAATAAAAAAACACACCATAATAATTAACACTGAAAATATTTAATGAGATATAATTTTTACCTGCACTTTACATATTGTGTAAAATGGAGTGAGATAGAAAAAGTGACGTAAGTTATCTTGGAGCGGACTGAAGCCCTTCTGCTTGGATGATACATGATTTGAAACTATATGGTATCAAAAAGTTTATATCATACAAAACGAGAATCCACAGGTCAAAAAACTTTTCATGCCCGGTATGTTGCAAGTACTTCCGTCAAAGAAGCAAATGTTATTTTCTATCTTATTCTACTTTGTAGAAATAAACAATAAGTGAAGAATCGTGTTTTCTTACTGTCGCCATTCCAATTTGTTTCGGTAGGAACCTTGGTTGTTGGGTTCACCAGAAGAGAGCGACACCCTGGCTGGAACGTGTTGCTATAGCAACCGACAACAGGATGCATAGATAATCGATCATTCTCGGCGGAGCCACACGATCACATTCGATCCCCTGTACGTTGCCATGACAAAAGAAACTCACCGAGTTACTTCATTTCCCAGAATATGCTATATAGGACATGATGTTTTCTTGACCCGCGATCATTAAAATTCACCTTCAGAAAGAGGAGGAAGCTTTTCTATCTCATATTATGCAATTCTTCCGCAAAATTTTTTGTCGCTATGTGTTAACAGCCTTTTCATTATTCAATCATGCCAGTAAGGAGAAGAAGGATGTTTTAGAAATGGAAAAATACCACAAAAATGAAAAAAGACATTATGAAAATGTAAATTTTAAACTATTATTACTATTATTATTATTATTACTTACTTACTTACTTACATATGGCTTTTAAGGAACCCGAAGGTTCATTGCCGCCCTCACATAAGCCCGCCATCGGTCCCTATCTTGTGCAAGATTAATCCAGTCTCTATCATCATATCCCACCTCCCTCAAATCCATTTTAATATTATCCTCCCATCTACTTCTCGGCCTCCCTAAAGGTCTTTTTCCCTCCGGTCTCCCAACTAACACTCTATATGCATTTCTGGATTCGCCCATACGTGCTACATGCCCTGCCCATCTCAAACGTCTGGATTTAATGTTCCTAATTATGTCAGGTGAAGAATACAATGCGTGCAGTTCTGTGTTGTGTAACTTTCTCCATTCTCCTGTAACTTCATCCCGCTTAGCCCCAAATATTTTCCTAAGCACCTTATTCTCAAACACCCTTAACCTATGTTCCTCTCTCAGAGTGAGAGTCCAAGTTTCACAACCATACAGAACAACCGGTAATATAACTGTTTTATAAATTCTAACTTTTAGATTTTTGGACAGCAGGCTGGATGATAAGAGCTTCTCAACCGAATAATAACACGCATTTCCCATATTTATTCTGTGTTTAATTTCCTCCCGAGTGTCATTTATATTTGTTACTGTTGCTTAAAGATATTTGAATTTTTCCACCTCTTCGAAGGATAAATCTCCAATTTTTATATTTCCATTTCGTACAATATTCTTTGCCTTTTCGGGATTTATTTCCAAACCGATCGCTTTACTTGCTTCAAGTAAAATTTCCGCGTTTTCCCTAATCGTTTGTGGAGTTTCTCCTAACATATTCACGTCATCCGCATAGACAAGAAGCTGATGTAACCCGTTCAATTCCAAACCCTGCCTGTTATCCTGAACTTTCCTAATGGCATATTCTAAAGCGAAGTTAAAAAGTAAAGGTGATAGTGCATCTCCCTGCTTTAGCCCGCAGTGAATTGGAAAAACATCAGATAGAAACTGACCTATACGGACTCTGCTGTATGTTTCACTGAGACACATTTTAATTAATCGAACTAGTTTCTTGGGAATACCAAATTCAATAAGAATATCATATAATACTTCCCTCTTAACCGAGTCATATGCCTTTTTGAAATCTATGAATAACTGATGTACTGTACCCTTATACTCCCATTTTTTCTCCATTATCTGTCGAATACAAAAAATCTGATCAATAGTCGATCCATTACGCCGAAAACCGCACTGATGATCCCCAATAATTTCATCTACGTACGGAGTTAATCTTCTCAAAAGAATATTGGACAAAATTTTGTACGACGTCAACAAAAGTGATATTCCTCGAAAGTTACCACAGTTGGTTTTGTCCCCCTTTTTAAAAATAGGTACAATTATGGACTCCTTCCATTGTTCTGGTACAATTTCCTTTTCCCAAATAGCAAGTACAAGTTTATAAATTTCGCTATATAATGCACTTCCACCCTCTTGTATTAATTCTGCTGGAATTTGATCGATACCTGGAGACTTGTACTTTTTCAGATTTTCTATCGCAATTTCGACGTCTGAAAGCGTGGGTTCGGGTATAAATGGCTCAGCAGTTTGTATTTCAATTTCGTCCCGATCATTTCTATTTGGCTTTATGTAAATTTAGTAGTTGCGCAAAATAGTTTTTCCATCTGTTTAGGATTGATGGAGATTCTGCAAGCAAGTCACCATTCTCATCCTTGGCTGATATCCGTTCTTAAATTCCTTTATACCCTTATACAAATCTCGAATGTTTTTATTCTTACTATTTGTTTCTACCTCATTCAGTTTTTCCTTCAAGTAACCTCTCTTTTTATTCCTAAGTGTACGACTTGCTTCCCGTCTTTCTTTGAAATAATTATCTCTCTTCTCCTCAACTGGATCCTGTAAGAATTTCAATTTTGCCTGTTTCCTTCTTTCTACTTCCATGCAACAATCTTCATCAAATCACGGTTTCTTTTTCTTAGTTTCATAATAAACTATGCTCTGCTCAGCTGCAATTTTGATACTATCTCTGATATTTTCCCACACGCTATTAACATCTAATTCTTTCTCAACTTCGTCGGAACTTTCTAAAGTGCAAACCTATTCGAAATTTCGACCTGATAATTTTGCTTAGCTTCCTCGTCCTTTAATTTCAAAATTATTATTATTATTATTATTATTATTATTATTATTATTATTATTATTATTATTATTGTGTTTGGGGAGATACTGTTCGAATACACTTATAATGTAACCGGGTTCGAACTTGTAGGAAAAATATACTCTGGGTACAGATATATATATATATATATATAATTTATTTATATATTCCTATTTCTTTCGGAATAGGTGCCTGTTCTCTGCCACTTGTTTGCAAATTCAATTTTGATTTGAAACGCTTAGAGATTGAGGATGTAACGTGGTACGGTTAATGATGACGATATTGTTGTTATTGTTATTGTTATTATTATTATTATTATTTTTTTTTTTCTGCGAACCCAGCATTTCTCCAAAATTTTCTATTTTCTGCCTTTCTCTTAGTTGCCTTATATGATGCATATACGAGGTCAGTCAGAATGTAATGCTTTCTATTTTTTTATCTTTTAATTTACAAGAAAATTAAATGAAATTTACATAATATAATAGCCACAACATTCACGATTAATTTACCCATTTTCAATATAATCTCAGTCTTTCTCTACTGTTTTTGTCCATCCTGAAACAAAAGCATGTATTCCAGTTCGGTAAAAATCACAGTTCTTCCTCAGCCATTGGCGCATAGAATTTTTCAGGATCTCCTCATCTTCAAAGTGACGCCCACGATGAGCTTCCTTTAGTGGACCGAACAGAAGGAAGTCTGATGTTTCTAGGTCAGGATAGTGTGGTGAATGAGGCAAGACTTTCCAACCAATTTTCGCAATCTCGCCTGTGGTGTATCGACATGTGTGTTGTCTTGCATTGTTGTGCAATATTATATATATATATATATATATATATATATATATATATATATATATATATGCACCGTAGATTTGATGGGTAAACTCGCAGAAGACGTGATTTAAGCTTCTAGGGGGTTTCGATGTAATGGTCAGAATTTATTATGCGGCCCTGCTCCAAAAATAACAAAAATCACACCCTTAGCATCTCAAAAGACTGTCGCCGTAGCTTCCCTGCAGATGGCACAGTTTTGAATTTTTTCTTCTTCGGTGACGTTGTGTGATGCCATTCCATCGATTGTCTCTTGGACTCAGATTCAAAAAATTCATCCAAGTCTCATCTCCAATCACAATTTTCGCCATGAACTCCTTCCCTCCACACTGAAGCGCTGCAACAGATCGGAGGCTATTGTTTTCCTTGCGTCTTTAGTTTGGTCAGTAAACATTTTTGGTACCCAGCGTACACAAACTTCAGAGTAGCTCATTTTATCAATAATGGCCATCACACTGCCTTTACCGATAAAGAGCATGCAATTCATCTATTGATACTCGGCAGTCATCATGAATGATCTCAACTCGCTGAATGTTGGCGTGGAGTCACTGCAGTCGCCGGCCGCTTCGCTTTTCATCAGCCAAGGGTGTTTCCCCTTCAGCTTCTGTACAGCGACGAACCCATCTTCTAACAGTGCTGACACTTACCGTTGCATCTCCATGAACATTCTTCAGACTTTCATGAATGCGAATGGGCGTGTATCCTTCGCATTCACGAATTCTATCACAACACGCTCTCTTATACGTACGTCGATGTCAGCCATTTTCTAAACTGATGCAGTGATGTCATCTGTTGACTTAGGAAGCTTTACTGCAGTGGACTGTAGAACAAGAGGATTCGAGCGAAATTTTTCACATTCCCAACTTGTTTAAGGAGACGAAAAGAGGAGGCATTACCTTCTGACCGACCCTTGCAAATCTTAATGTCGTTTATCATCTGATATCTTGTTCTGCTCTGAAATTTTCACCCGTTAACCATTTCTTTCAGTGTACTCTTCAGTAAGCATTTCTTTTCTCAGTCAGTGGCCCAGGTAATTTCTTTTTCTCTTATTATTATTATTATTATTATTATTATTATTATTATTATTATTATTATTATTATTAATAAACACGGAATTATTTCTGGTGGAGATCTGTAAGAGTGTCAAGAAAGGACAAAATTAGGAACAAGTTCGGTAATGTTATAAAAGGAAAAAAAATTGAAGTGCAAGGATCGCTTGTAGAATCTATCAAAACAAAACAATTAAAATGGTTTGGTCATATGAAGAAGAAGAAGATGATGATACAATATACTTTGCCGAAGAAGGTGTATGAATATATTCCAATGGGAAAACGTAAGAGAGGAAGATCAAAATTGACATGGACGCAAGGAATACAAGGAAGAATATATTATAACGAGGAGAGGAAGGGGATTGGAAGATGAAACATTGGGGAATATAGAAGAATGGAGATAGGATATAGAACCCTGAAAATGGATATAGGAAAATGTAGCCTACTAGGACATTGTAAAATCTGACACGTAAAAATTAGGATGAAAATGATGATGATGATGATTAATTATGACGATTATTATTATTATTATTATTATTATTATTATTATTATTATTATTATTATTATTATTATGTACAGGTATATGGAACGTCAGTGCTACGGTTTACATAGTTTTAACGTAGATTTCAAACTGTAATACTACTAACTTGATTGTACTGTAATTAGTAAACCAATATGTTTCTCCAAGACCCCGCAACAAGTTCAATAATCGCAATGTCTTAAGTAGTTTGTAATATTTATTAGTCCACAGAGATTGTTAATCATAAGGTTACAGCCTTCTTACATGACTTTTATTTTTGACTTTTAATTGTACAATGTAATGCTAAACGTGATGTAAAACGTTGTATTTTGTACTCTTGTGTTCACTATGCAACTATATACATACACTATGGAAACTGATGATGACAAGTAGTTAGTTTAAAACGTTTGTCCTTACACCAATCAAACATAACTAATTAAACATACAAAGAAATAATTTATTACAGTTGTATGAACACTTTTTGTATAATTAAATTAAAATTAATATAATCAGTTAAAAACCAGACATGTTTCGGAGGAATGCTCCTCCATCTTCAGTGGCAATACCACGACACTGGTTCAGATGTTCGACCGCGTATCGTGTATGTTTAATATCTCATTTATGAACACTGTTGAATTTGGCCTTACTTGTGTAAATTCAATAACTAATTAAATTAATAAAAGAAAGATAAGTTTTTTAGACGGTTATTATTATTATTTTTAATCATATATCAACAACTTATCAGAAAATATGCCTTTAAAAATAAAAAAATAATGTTGCAAAGACTTAAGAGTGTACTGAAACTCCAATTCTTTTTTTTTTTTTTTTTTTTTTTTTTTGAAGAGCGGGTTCACAATGATAGGGAAAAAGTATGGAGAGCACTTCACTTTAATAAGAGAATCCTGAAAAAAAACTACCCCTAATCGAGGAAAATACGAGCATACTAACGATAGTATGATCAATAATGTAACACGAAACAACGTGTTGTAATCCATATGGAATATATCAGTTAATTCCTTAGAAAAAATCCAGTATAGAGAGACTAAATTTGTTAAACGTGAAAGAAGACGTGGGAACGATATAATAAAAGAACTTAGATGGGAATCATTGGAAAACAGAAGTATAAAACTGGGATAACATCATTGCATAGAGCATATATAGATAAAAAAAGTATAGGTAGACATAACAGTCAGTTAGAGTAGCTAATTTACTACGGTAGGAATGATCAGGATTTTAAAATTAAATATGGGCAACAAAGAACGGAAAGAGGTAAATTTTCTTCTCCAGATCGAACTATAAACAATTGGAATGACCTACCTGTAGCGATCTCTAAGGGCTGTTCTTCTCAAAGAAGATTAAAAAAACAAATTACAGTTTTATGAATTGTAAATTTTTACAGAAGGTACGGTACAATTGCATTATATTGCAATAATATGACATGCCTTTAGTTAGCTTGCCGAATAATTACTTAGGCTTGAAATGTATATTAGTTTAAAATACCTCGTAAGGGGATATGTTGCTAACAATTTAGTTTGGTATAGCTTATGAGATTCAACAGAATGATAATGATGCAATTATTGAATTCATATTTGAATTAGTTACACTGAAATATATAGTTCACAGTGGCATGAGAAGATTTTTGGGGATGGACTGGTGAAATTCTCAACTTCGTTACTATTGCACATATGGACCCAATTATTTTACCACCTAGCCCTTGTGTTATGTGATGTAAATAAGGTAAGTTTCAAGCCAATCGGTTTTCAAATAGTATTAAAAAAAATAATCACCTTTAAAAATTGCAAGAAAACATACCGTCAACAGAAAACATGTTACGAACCAACCTGTAGAGGTACAAAGATGTTTCTGTCCTCTAAATGTAGCTAATAAACTCATTTTCTAACCTGGGAACGATAATTTTGAAATTCTTCTTAGTTTTCCCGAACAGAAAAAAAATACAACCTTAATTAATATTTCCGAAAAAAAAAACAATTACTTAAAAATTTAAAAATTCATATTGTAAAATCTACTGTATGTAGCATAAAAATAATGCCCAGGTTGGTAGACACTATGTTGTAGAACATACATGCAATATTTCAAGCTTCTAAGTTAAACAGTTTTAGAGTAATTGTTTTCTAGTTAAGGAATATGTTGAAAAACTCAATCTTGACAAAATAAAATTTAAAGTTTCAGTATATGAACTAAACATGAAATATGAATATTCAAGAAATAATTTCCTGTCTAACATGACTAGAAGACACCTGCTGTGTCGCTACAACCTTCCTCTTGCTACAATGCTTCTTCCTGTCTTATTTTTGCCAAATTTGACTTGCCTGCGATACCAGCGGAACTTTTGAGATGATCGCTGTTGGTGTTGCTTCACTCTCTTTATTTCCTTTGCTCTTCCTATTTTTGATAACATTCCACCTTTCAGGAGTGCGTTTGAGATCATGTGTCGGTATCCTAAGTTGAATTCTGTAACAGCTGATGCTATGCCCAAATCAACTTTTGATTTTGAAATAAATGTGTTTTTAGGACATTGATTCCAAATCATACTATGTAAGCATTCGTTGCGTTCTGCCTTCAAGACACCTCTCCAGAAGAGCATTTGATGCCAGTCTTTGATAAACGGGAATAATCTTTTGAAGCACAGGGATAGAGAGTGGTGTGTGAATGTTCTTTTGATGGGAACCCGATGATATTCTCAACGCTGTGGCTTTGTTGAAGAAGCACTAAGTATTGAGTCCTATAGGGCATTTACTGTGACTTGGCTTGCTGTCTGTTGAGGAACAATGATGAAGTGTGGAAAAAATTGCTGTCTTCATGGCATGGAGGTCCTTCATGTTATCTCTAATTGCATTATTGTAGTACCGTTGCAGTTTGGTAATTACTGTAGCAGTCAGACTCCCAGGTTTCTTCCCACCAAGCTTGTGTTGTTGGGCAACCTGCAACAGGGATGTTTTTAATCTCTTGCCCACATGGTTGTTGCATTCTGCCTTTTTTAGTTCCACAGATTCATAAATGTTAGCATTCTGTAAGTGCAGAAAAGTTTTCTGTCACCATCTGATAGCATAGTGGTATGTCTAAATACAAATTCCACAGATCTTCTCCAAAGGATTTCTGCTGCGGCAACCTCCATACCACCTGAAGATCCTTCATATTTTTTTCATTCTGACTTGTGGCTTTCTTTCCAGAAGTAGAATTCAGGACTGTCTTTGTCAAGATCCTTTTCTGCTTGCGAACATGTCTGACAATATTTAGTCAATTACATAGCCAGTTACTAAATCTATAATACAACCCACCCCATAAAGGGAAGTGTGACCCCTTTTGTACCAGCAGACATCGTAGCTTACACCAATATTTATGATTTCATCATTTTGTTGCAGTTCTTGGTAAGCCTTTCTAACCTCTTCTCTTACTCGAGCCAGTGAGCTACCTGCTGTATTTGTTCCAGCATTGTGGATGCTACGCAAATGGGAATGATATGAAGATTTTGTGATGCCATTCATATTCATTGTCACTGAAAACTGTTCCAGACCAGATCTTCCTTTACCCATGCTGCTAAATGCCTGAACCATATTTCTATTTACATCAATTCGGCTCGAGTTTTCCTATTTTCCACTCTTCTAGAACTTGTAACTGAACTATTTACAGACTAACAGTGCGAACATTTTAGTGCAAGTTTACAAGCATATCTCTGAAAATTATCAGCAGCAAAAGTTAGTTTTGAACTCATACATTTCACACGCAATGTCACCAAATAGTTCATCTAAACACTATAAATTAAGTATTGCGTACTGTGGAGCATTGGCTTCTTCACAGGGTGTGTTTTGGTAGCTTCATTTGCCAGATGATGAAGTCTGTTACTTATTGTGGGCTCTGTATTGTATTCAGTGGGTCTTGAAGTATTTGGAGTTGTAGGTATTTCTTGTGGTGTAGGAGCAGAAACTTCAGATACAGCAGCATTTTCCTTTGTTTGTTCTCATCTTGCCCTGATGTTTTGCTTATTTCTTTCCCTAGTTGATCTCTTTGTGCATTTGCCTCGTTTCAAAGTATCTAATTTTCTCTTAGCCATCACTATTTATTAGTTTGCAGTCAAATACTCACTAGAATAGATTCTAATAGCACTTACGTAAAGATCACAAAAATGCCTAACTAAATAGTAATGAAATACTTACTTACTTACTGGCTTTTAAGGAAACCGGAGGTTCATTGCCGCCCTCACATAAGTCCACCAATTATTTAGAGGTTTCATAACAAGCTGTTTTTTTACTGTGATGGGTTGTTAGCCCTTCGCCCAACTCCCAAGCTGGAGGACCACCCTTATCGGCTGTCCGCGACTGCTTATTCAATATATTCACAGCTAATGAAATACATAACTAAATAAATGAAGATAAATTATTTGATACAACACAAGTCAGCAGCAAATCGCTATAAACACGTGAGGAAAACATGCGGCTTTGTTTACATTGTATGCTATTATAAACTACATTGCAACTCTCTTACCTAAGTGCAAACATGTTTGACAATAATTAGAATTTGTGAAAGGTTATTAGTGATGCGCAGTTTTTTTTTAATTTTTGCTGTCTCCTAGTGACATTTGTAGCATAAACCAACAATTCCTAACACGATCTGCAGTGGATCATTAGGAAAAATAAAAAAAAAACAGAGAAGAAAAGGGCGAAAATTTCGTATAACTGAAATGCTTACGCTGGAGAGAGGAACGCTCACTTTTAAATACCAACTCTAAGCGCAGGCATTTAAAAATGGTGTCCAAAACAGGTGTTCCTGTTCCGCTAGGGCCATAACATTCTGGGAACATGTAATTTAAGCATTAAACTATTTTTACACAAGAAAAAAAAAAGAATTTTTTTTTTCAGAAAAAGTCGGCCATTTTGACCAGTTCCTCCCCTTAAGGGATCGTGAAATCAGTTATAGTGCCAGTGATGAGTCATTTTAGAGAGCGTGTCATTCGGTGTCGTCGAGCTGAGAGGAGAGAACATTTGACGATCGGTCATGCCGTGGACCGTCTAGCGTATGCTACTCTCCGACAAGACTTCGATTGGAGAAATGTCATTTTCTCCGACGAGGTAATTGTCTCCAGTAGCAACGATGGTCCTGCCCTAGTTTATCGTATGAATGGCCACCGATACGATGAACGCTTCGTGGGACGACTGAACAGGTCAGATCGCTTGAGCGTCGCGTGTTGAGGGTGTATGTCATACGATGCGGCAGGACTTCTGGAACGCATCCACTGTTGATTTACGGCAGAAGTCTACGAACACATTTTGGCAACTGTAATGATCCCTTCCGGACGAAAACGATATCCAGAAGGAACACTTTTCTTCCAGCAGGATAATCACCCGGTACACACCGCCAACCGGATTCAAAGATGGTTTACGAGGAGGCCTAATGTCGACCTGGTCGACTGGCTTCCAAAATCACCAGATATGAATCCGATTAAAAATGTGTGTGCTATAGTCAAAGGGATCCTACGCTCTAATTGGGCAGAACTCGTTCGGACAGCTGGCGAATTGTGGGACAGAGTTTTAGATGCGTGGGAGGAGATGGCCATGAATTAAGACCTGTTCCATAATCTTGTGGACTCCATGCCGCGCAGAATGAGCGCAGTTGTTGACACAGGTGGATTGTGGACGAGGTACTAGTACCCACCACAGGCCTTTTTTTGTTACTATATTAACAAATTGTTTGTTTTTTTTATTATTTAGTTATGTTTATATGCGTCCGGTTTTTAGGATGTGAAACAAGTATTTTCGTTTATACAGACAAGGTCTCGCCTATTAATAGCTCACAGGTGATGGGCAATTATATTTTTACAAGGCAGACATAACGAAGTTTATGAACAAATGCCATTTCACATTTAAACTAATAAATTAATTAAAAATTTAAAAAAATAATAATAATTTTACTGTACCCGGAGGCGAACTCACAACCTCTGGTACATATGTTAGACATCTTACCACTGGACCACACACACCTCGTAAGGTTTGCTACATTATTGACGGATGACTTTAAAATAAAGAGACACCACAGCAATGCCTTGCAGTGTGTTACGTTACACGAGTGAACCGTACGATAGAACTTAGTATTTCTATCGACCAAGAGTCGGCCCATTCTTTTTCCGTTAAGCATACATTTCCTCAGTCAACGTTGCGCAGCGATCTTGACTGCAACTGCTACCAAGAAAGAAGTCTACTCACTTTTATTCTGTGCCGTTTTAAAACAATGAGAAACTCAGTAGCCGCTAGGGGCCTCGGGTTACAAGGTGGTCTCAAAATAATGACAGTGATATTAATAGTAGTAGTAGTAGTAGTAGTAGTAGTAGTAGTAGTAGTAGTAAAGTAACTAAGGAAGAGACTGGTGAAGTGTTTTGTGTGGAATGTGGCATTATATGGGCCAGAAACATGAATATTACGACGAAGTGAAAAGAAGCGATTCGAAGCATTTGAAATGTGAATGTGAAGAATGGAGCATATGAAATGGACAGACAGAATAAGAAATGAAGCTGTGTTAGAATGATTGGATGGAGATAGAATGATGCTGAAACTGATCAAAAAGTGAAAAGGAATTGGTTGGATCACTGGCTAAGAAGAAACTGCCTACTGAAGGATGTACTGGAAGGAATGGTGAACGGAAGAAAGGTTCGGGACAGAAAAAGATGTCAAACGATAGGCGACATTAAGATAAATGGATCATATGCGGAGACAAGGAAGAAAGCAGAAAATAGGAAAGATTGGAGAAAGCTGGGTTTGCAGTGAAAGACCTACCCTTGGACAGAAAACAATGAATAAATAACAAATACAGGGAAATCATTTTATTTTTACTTCAATTTTTATTGTACAGTTGTCAAAAAAAAAACGTGGCCGCTTTCTTGAAGCAAAGTTCCCTTTGTGTATCTTCGCTACAATTCGGAGCCAGGTGATGTTACATGTTGTTGCACCACGTTGCCTGATATCTAAAGTTATAATTAAAGTATTTTATGTGTTACTCGATAGCGTAATGGTAGCGTTTCGGCCTCTTATTCGTGAGCCTCCAGCGTTCGAATACCATCTCGTGCTTTTTATGTTCTTTTTGTTTTGTTTTTAAGAGAGGGAGACAAAATATACATAATTGCTTCTTTCTCTTTTACGATTATTTTAGTAATTAACAACAGGTTCATTAATGTATTATGCCATGACTTTATCATTATGACATTGTGGCTGCAAATGGGAAGAAAAAATATTGTATTCCCTACAAAAATATCTTCCATGGCATAAACAATACAAACTTACTGGCGTCTGCCTTAGAACATTCAAACAATTAACCGTTCAAAAAACAAAACAAAAAGCACAATTTAATATTTACACTAACTTCCCCTTATCTCGATCACATCTTGTAGTCGAGTGGGCATGGAATCGACTAGTCTCTGCAAATATCGACTGTTCTTAGACACGACATTCCAGGCATTCTGAACACACATACATAAGTGTTCTGCCCATGGGCAGGTCTTTCATTGCAAACCCAGCATTTTCCAATCTTTCCTATTTTCTGCCTTCCTCTTAGTCTTCGCATATGATCCACGTGTCCTATTATTCTTCTCAACTGGAGACCCAACCAATTCCTTTTTCTATTTATAACCAGTTTTAGCATCATTCTTTCTTCACCCACTTTTTCCAACACAACTTCATTTCTTATTCTGTCTGTCAACTTCACACGCTCCGTTCTGCTCTACGTCCACAGTTCAAATGCTTCTATTCGTTTCTCTTCATTTCGTCGTAATGTCCATGTTTCTTCCCCACAATGTCACACTCCCCACAAAGCACTTCACTAGTCTCTTCCTTAGTTCTTTTTCCAGAGGTCCGCAGAAGATGCTCCTTTTTCTATTAAAAGCTTCCTTTGCTCATGTTTGCAGTTTTTCTTGGGAAGGATAAATCTGGTAACTTCCCGTTGCTTTCCGCATACCACTATTTCTTTTGCATCTTATTAGATTCCAGGGGCCCAAGCGTGGAGATGAGGAGAGTGGATTTGACTAATTGGGCCCTCCGGACTTCACAGAAAGTCACGGCAAGGGTTAAATATTAGTTCTATCAGGATGTTTGACCCGATCAGAGACCGGGAAATCCCAATTAGCCTTTTCCCCCCGCATCCTGGACGAACTTCTACAAATCATCAGAAAATCTTGGAGGGGAATTGGGCCAATTTTTCCCCAAATGTTTCCACACTTGTGTCCTCGTAGCTCAGCGGAAGAACGTCGGAATTTAGATGTCAACATCTCAGGTTCAATTCCTCGTCACTCCTTTCCATTTTATTGTGGTTCAAGATAGTATAATGCAGCGTTTCTCAAACTTTTTTGAAGTGAGGACCACTTTTTTAAGCCAGAACAGGTCCGAGGAGCATATTACTCTTGTTCCCTTCGAAAACAAATTTATCACTTTTGTAGAATATTTTAATACCAGTATACTTATATTTTAAAATGGAATTAATTATAATACTTTTCTAATTTAATTTTTTTGTAGCCAATCGCAAGTAGCTCATAACAAATTCTGTGCATTGTTGATTCATCGCTTGCCTGTTAGCAGTTAGTTGTTTGAAATCCTACTTATGTGGTGCACGCAGTAGTATGTTGTCCATGTCTCTGTTAAATGTGCCCATTATAAATAATAGAAAACTGGCTTCGATCCGGATCTTTGGAAAGAAAGAGATATGATATGCTTCATTTGAGCAGTGCTAATAGTTCAGAAGTTGTGTGTGAAGAAATATATTAATATCAGTGATTATAGTGCCATTAAAGAAATATCTAATAGTACCTATTCAAAGAAAAAATACTTTCGTAAATATGACAAGAGTTATTTGGAACTTGGACTTACTTGGTGTGGCAATGAGAGTGAACCAGAACCTCGGTGTGTTGTTTGTTATGAAGTGCTTTCAAATGAGTGTATGAAACCCGCGAAATTGAAACGGCACTTAGAGACGAAACACGCTAAAAAGCAAACCTCTCGGATTTTAAAATAGGTGGAGTCTAAAATTTCTTATATCGTCATCTGGAAAAACAACCAAAAAAATTAATGCAGAGATATACCCGATTTTCAACACGTAAAGATGCAATTCGGCACGTTCTATTATTGGTATACAACGTACTTTACGTGACATTTCAATGTGCAGACTGAGTGTGGGCAAAACTATTAAGAAAGTCATCAGTACATCAAAAGGTTCGGTACTTTGTTCCTCTGTTATGAATTCGGGTGGTCCCTGGCTGGGTTACAGGCGCGGCGCCAGATGTGCAAGGAAAATATGGCGAGAAACGCCACGTTCATAGTGCTTTAAATCCCTCTTTTGTTGCTGAGAGTAGAGTGGAAGTGCGTGGACGGGTAGGGTAAGAAATTTCATAAAATATTAGTAGGCCTACTGGGAAAAAAAGTGAAAGGTGATTGCCACGTGTCATTTCCAAACTCTGAGATTTTCAGCTATAGTGTGTTACGCAATTAGTTTGAATTTTATTTTTTCTTCTGTCTTTTTTGAAGGACCACAAGGGCAGAACTCGAGGACCATAGGTGGTCCGCGGACCACAGTTTGAGAAACGCTGGTATAATGTAATAATATAAAAAGAAAACTAACACCAGTATTATGCAACTGTATTGCTCCAAACCTAATATTAAATTTATGTTATTTATATCGTTAAAGAACAATAACTGAATATCAATTATAACTTGAATATTATTTATGTACCTAAAGAACGATAATAATATTAATAACTTGAATATTATTTACACAGTATCATTAAAGAACGATAACAATATAAATTATAAATATCGGTTTGTTTCATTAATATAAGATATTGTATAATATATATTTAATTATTTAAATAAAATAACCTATTTTACAAAGAAAAATGGTTATTCGTATTATAATAATTACTTACATTAAATACAGATTATTTATATCGCGGAAGAACAATAACAGAATAGAAACAACTTGAATATTATTTATAACGCTAAAGAACGAAAACAGAATATAAATGATAACTTGAATATTATTTATATCGCTAAATAACGATAACAGAATAGAAAAAAACCTGAATATTATTCATATCGTTAAAGAACGATAACAGAATACAAATGATGACTTGAATATTATTTGTATCTATATAGAACGATAACAGAATACAAAAAATTATAAATTGAATATTACTTATATCGCTAAAAGAACGATAACAAAATATAAATAACTTGATATCGATAAAGAACGATAATAGAATATGAATGATAATTTGAATATTATTTATATCGCTAAAGAACGATTAAAAAATAAAATGAAAAATTGAAAAAGGCCTGAACCCATAACCTTCGAATCATTAAGCAAGCACTCTACCGCTGGTCTACGAGACGCAGATATGGACTACTTCCATAGTTCCGGAACTGCTTCTATAAGCACATGCATCGTATAACATCGGCGTGACCCGAAGTAGACTTAGAAAATATTCGCTGTTCACGAGTGCGGCCACTTTTTTTTTTTTTGACAACTGTGCCTGAGTTTTTAAATGTACTTCACTCCCACTCCTTCTACCAGAAACCTTACCCGTTCTCCACACAGAACCAAGGCCTCATATGCAGTCAAAGTCGTCTTACAGTCATAGTAAACAGTTCTGAGTGAGTGAATATAGCACGTTCCAGAAATATGGTCGTAGCCTATTTTCCAGTGAAGAATTTGCATTCATTATCGAATCATATTTTCGCACAGCTACTGTGCGTCCGTTTAGTTACGTCGCATCCCGGTTTCCTCCACCCTTTTGTGCTGTAAAGGCTAGTAGCCGGGCTGTCTTAGATCTTTCCTCAAAACATTAGAGATTGGACGTCTACGTAATATTATATAACTGTTTAAAATAATTTAAATGAGAGGGCCTCGTTAAGTAAGTAACTGTCACGTGATTTCTTACTTTCTACGACTGCGACATAACCACTTGAACGGACAGTAGATACAATGTCTGAGTAAATTTATCTGTGCAGATCGGGCAGAGTGAAGATTGAATTTACGGTATGTAAGGTACTGTGTTATAGAGTAGGTATAGAATTGTTTCAGCGGATGCAAGATTATGAATCGGCATGTCGCCTGATTTGAGTGGTTTGCATAATTTATTTTGGGGTTACTGTAAATCAGTTGTTTACTAAACAGTCCACAGCAATAGAAGAATTTAAGAATTACATTCAAGAAACAAAACATTCAATTTTTTCAGAAGATATGCTTAAAAACGTTTTCGATAATTATGCACAAAAGATAGAAGTCGGCCACTATTTTCAACAATAAATATCCATTTTTTATTAAATTTCAATTTAAAAGCACTCTCCATTTTGTATGCTAATGTGCTGTAAACACTGTACTATACTCTGCATAGTGAATTCGTCCTCCTGGGTAGTTCAGTTAGTAAAAAAACTAAGTGTTAATACTACACTTATTTTGATTAAACAAAAACATAACGAAAATAATCAACTTCAAAATCGTAAAAGTTTCCAGTTTACGTAAATGGACCGACTACTTTTCTTCCCTCCTGCACCTAGTAAAGTGATTTGTTTGTGTTTTACAGTAGTGTCATCAAATTCCGGTCGTGGAAGGGGGTAACAAACAGTGTTTCCGGTACCGTTAATCCAAAGATATAGCCAGGTTAATATCAGACATATAAGTAAAAACAAAATGATGTCCCAGTATAAAGTGAAATTAAGTTTTAATTTTTCGAGTAAACCTTTATTCATTGAACAGTAATAGTATGTTTGTTCTGCCTCTCCGTCCTCCTACTTTGTTAGTATCTCTGTCGCTGTCTCAGCTGCGTCCGTGCGCTTAAGTACACTGGCTCCCAAAACTTTTGTCCTATGAAATAATGTGAAAGTGAACTTTATGAGATATTATGTTGGCAATATGTCTACATACCCCACTCCACATGTCGTCCTGGGAAGGGAGGTATTTGAACTCTGAGTTGCAGGTAGGCTATATACCTAGCTAATCGAACCAAAGACAACCTTTTAGAGCAATAACAGCATATGTACCGACAGAAATAAAACATTGATTCTATTTTGCACCGAAATGTTTAAAACATGTTCTTTATTTCTCTTGAGTATTATATAATATTCCAGGAAAATTGTTATCTTGCACGTATAAATACATTATTGGGTCATAAACAGAGAAGAGATTGCATCGCGTTTTGACAAGAATATTATGAATATCCATGGGAAAATGTAATATTTTCATATTAAAATATTTTCTCAAACACCAGTCATGGGCCTATTAAGGTATTTCGTCCTATTGAACCTACAAGGTTCCAGCTAGAATATGTAACATCAACACAACGCAGTGGACGTATTTCTGTCGCTGTTTGGAGATGGATTTCCAGGCTATGAGGAGGAACTCTGTGTAAAATTGAAGAGAATTTGACTTCCCAGCAATATATTCACATACTGGAAAATACTGTATGCTACCTAACATGCGCATGTTGTACCTGATATAATTATATTTTTTCAACAGGACTATTCCTCCATGTACACATCTTTGTTGCATCAGATATGGTTCCAGTATCATGTTTCTTGTTGAAAGCACAGATATTTGCTATTTCTATATGTTTTGCTTATTTTTTTAGTTCGTTACATCCACATTTTCGTTCCATTACTATGAGAATATGCGAACCTTTTTTATGTGTCCAAAATATAAAATAAACTGATGTATCCTACGGGATATAATTGACAGTCAAGTTTTAAATTATACACATAACCATAAAAATTTGTCTTAATAAAATTATTTACCCGATTTTTTTAGAATATTAATCTATTGATTGTTAGTGCCACCTTTAATCAATATAATTTTACTAACGTAGTGTTATTACCATGACAACAGCCAAAGAAAAATAAGCTGTAGGCGCATTATAACGCAAAGGACCGTGGCATGAGGAGGAGCTACAAAATGCCGTGTTTATTAAATGTATCTATATCACTAGATCACTAAGTAAACATATTCTCTTTAAGTTTACTAAGTAGCTTGGTTCAACCTTTCTGTTGTGAGGAGGGGTGGTTTGCTCCCTGCGGGGAGACTATTTGTCGCCTACGCTACTGTCCTAGATCGAGTACAAATACCAACTTAAGAATGAGAAAAACTGTACAGTATATCGGACAAAAGTTTTGCGAGCCAGTGTACCACATCTTACTCTATATTTTTAGTTTTCTTTTTTTCTGCTTGTCAGATAGCATAGATGAAGCGGGAAGCAAACAACAAATTGCGGCCCTTCTTTTATTCCCCATATTTACACGAGAACACTCGGAACCGAACTGATGAAAATAACTGATGAACAAGGAGATCACCCCACTTTGATGCCAAGATTCGGATCTGGAAAATTTTTGGGTGAAGGTAGGGCCAAATCCATAAGATATGTGCCCCGACTTTTTTTTTAATTAGGCTTAGATTGAAGCGAAAAACAAATTGAAAAAAATGCGAGTAAAATGACTGCAGCGTAACTATTTATTTCTGCAACAAAACACATTGAACATGAGTATAGGCAGTGCGTGAAGTTCAGGTTTGAATCCCTTTTCGTAACTTATTTATGTTTTTATTTTAATACACAGATTGGTAACTATCAAAGGTTATATCAATCTGCAATGCGTGCGAAAATTAATGGATTGAAGAATAAATTTCCGTCTTATATTGCATCGTATTTCATTGCATTGACACAAAGTATTTCTTCAGATGATTGACATTATTACATATCAATGATTAATTGTAAACATAGCGCACAGGGTACAAAGTGCTAGATAACAAGTGTTTTGTAATTAGGCTTCGTATTCCAGCTACCTAAAGACTGAAGTTAAAGACACATTGGGTATATAGTACGCCGAACGCAGGTAATACAAAGGATAAGGATGTAAACAAACAGGTCGTAGCTTCGTGTTCGTGGAGTACAGTCAATTTCCGATATTCTGAAGCTATATTAGCAAACACATGTTTGAGCCGTGATGTTCATTTTCGTCTGATTTTTGCAGTGAATAATAACGTGCATTAGTAAGTTACGGAACTTGAATATATGCGGATGTCACTTGAAATGATTTTATATTGCAAGAAATTCTTGCAATAGCACATGGCGTTATTGGTGCATGATGTAGAAGATATTCCTATCGACTGATATTTTTTCGTGTTTCATTAGGCTGTTGCCTGTCGCTCTTCACTGAAAACCCACTAATTTTTATGTACTTTTTCAGAAATTCTCTAAAATGTAGATCATTTAATTTATTAATTGGGATGTTGGCACTGAGCATTAATGTAGGCTACACAAATCCATGCTAAACGTCGAGTTAATATGTTCATAATTTTCAGATTTTGATGGTACAGGTTATTTTTGCATTACGTTCAACACGTTTTTTGTGCCTTATGGCATTGCAGTTTTTTTCAGTGCACTGTTTTTGTCATTTTTACGTTTATTTTACACAATTTATATGTAATTTTGTTGAAAATATTAGTTCAAATATCCTCAACTGTGCCCTGCAATATTACGCGCTTGAGCGTCTTACCTAAGGTATTTTACCTCTGCAATGAACCTTCAATCAGCCACAAAGATGTAGTTATTTAAATAATACGACTAGTAAGACCAGTGATCGATAAAACTACTCACTATGACTGCGTCCCGATTTTTACATTTTAGGGGAAGAAGGCAGAGGATGCGTAACTATTTTGTATAATAACGTACCTGAAACTGCGCTGTTACGTCACATAGGCTATACTTAGAATCAGACAACTTCATTCCAGTTTATCGGTAGCTGGAATACGGAGCCTGTTTATAATAATCACTGATATGCAATAATGTGAATCATATGAGGGAATACTTTGTGTCAATGCAATGCAATATGACACAATATAAAACGAAAATTTATTTTTCAAACCATTAATTTTCGCATGTATTGCAAAATGATATAACCTTAGGAAGCTACGAATACGTGTATTAAAATACAAATATAAAAAAATTACGCAAAGGAATTCGAACTTAATGCACTGTTTACACTCGAATCCAACGCGCTACCACCTGAGCCCTGACGCCACATCGTTTCTTGTAGCAGAAATAAATAGTTACCGTACGTTACATTCTTCTGACTCGTAATTTTTCAATTTTTTTCTCTTTATACGTTCGGTGCACTAATAATTGATACCTTAATTAATACGATGTATCTGAGTAAAGACATTTATAATACGCGGATCTCTCGAGGATAGTTCATGGATCTTAGCTACAGTGATCTGTTCGTATGAATGTTTCGACTGTCTGAGAGGGTTCTATATCCGATCCTTCTTACGTATTTTTTAATTTAGAACTTCAATTCCAGGTAATTCTAAAATATTTTAATTAATACTACTTTAAAATAGAAATACGTAATCCATCGTAACATCGTAGGAATCAGAATATTCCATAGCAGTATCTATGAGGTTTATCACGTACGACGCAATCGCCTGCCCACATCTCCCACGGCACGTCTATCGCATACTCCTAGCACAGTTGCTGCGTCACGGCCCGGCTTTCCTAGCAACGCCAGAGACCTCGAGTTGCGTCGTACGTAATAAACTCGGTATAAAAGTTCGAATTCTGCCGTTGGTAACCACTGACGCTTTGAATATCTGAAGCTCGCAACAGCAAAATTGAAAGATAGAGAGAGAAGAATTAAATATAAGATGTTCCCGCAAGCAAATTACGTCGACATCGTTCAACTCCATGCGGGTTGTTATCGATATCGTGTATTAGACCATATGATCTGTTACAATCTGAATCCAACTTTTTTCTTGATCTACCCAGGTTTTGACTAGTCGTGACATATTCAGAATATATTGAAATAAATTAATAAATTCTGTTAGAATGTTGCGCTTTCTGTTCTTTAAAGATTCGTTGCTTATTCCGAATGAAACAAAGAAATAAATTAATTTTACGAATTGGATATAACTTGCGTTTTACGAAAACGATGTTATAAGAACTATAAGAAGAGCAAATAACTCGATAAAACATTACCCAAGACTGGAATAAACGTTGGAAAAGAGAAAGGAAATAAATAATTAACAGGACAGATTGACAGCACGTGTCTAACATAAAATTATCATATGAAGATTAAAATTCGTAACATTGACTTGGTGATGTTAGTGAAAGTTATATTCACCCATGATTCTACCTACGGAACCATTAAATACCTCCCACATGTCTCGACTATTATTTGGGCGGCTTAAGCAAAACTGAATGGCTTAAATCAAACAGTATATCTAACGTACAGTTATATACGGTAATTCAATGTAAGGAAAATTCGTCAAATAGAAATTCACAAAGAACTGCTGATGTTCAAACTCTGAACAACTCTCGAGAAACTATTAGTCAATAACCTTTCACAACGCTTTCTCACATTATCATGCATTTGCATGTCAATACGGCACTCTGTAATGCTGGCAAAACATGTGGAACCATTGCGAAAATTGAATGAAGAATTCCTTAAGATTCTACACTTGCAACTTCTTGCAAAATTGAAAGAAAAATTGCCAGGGAAAGAATGTTGACCGTAATGAAAATGCGGAAATTGAAGCTATAAATTCGCTTACATACTTCGATAAGTTAAGATCTAACGGTCTTAAATATTCTTGGAAGTTGTGGGGTGGAAAATGAGAATTATACTTAAATTTGATGTGTGGATCTATTAATTCATTACCATCACCACAGCAAATTATAAAGAATTTGGTTTTTTTCTGTACTGCAGTATTTTTATTTCTATCGAACAATTTCATTCCTCACTTTATCCAATTTTGCACAAACCTCTGCTTCTTTTAAAATATTGAGATACCAATGATCCAAAAGACATTATTTGAAGATGTTCTTCTACTAGCCTTCCTGCTGATTCATTAGAGAGAGAAATAAATTTGGAATTGATACAGAAGATGAACTAGTTAGGCTAGAATGACATTCTTTATCTTCTAGCGTCAATGTTAGATCATAAAAAAGAGGAATCTATATTCATTAAATATTAAGGTCTGGGTTCTACACAATATGATATACAGTTAAAGTCTTTAAACTTAGCTAACACAATTTATATTTTCTTCTTTCAATTAACATGAAATATAAAGAATATACCATTATGCTATAATTAGTTTTTTATATTAAAGTAGTTTCTCTAAATGTGAAACGTTTATATTCGAGGGGCAATTGGAAAAGTCGTTACGGAAATTTCAACATCTGACCTCACTTGCTTAACAAGAGTTACGTCACACTATTCTGACGTCACTTGCTTAACAGCGGATCAGCCTCTTGTATTGATATGGTGTCTGTTGGAGGGATATGAATTATATTCATTATTTATCTTATCACAGATCCATACCTACAACAAACCAATTCAGAAGAAACACAATAATTCCAATATACCTAAATACTTGTGCAAATATATGTTATAATTATATTCAATAAAGAAATAAGGAAAAATAATTATTAATTATAAAACACATAAAAGCATTAAAATTATTTAACTCTCACACATTCGTAATATTTATAATCCTTATAAACAAGAACCAGTTTCTTAAAAATCTAAATATCGCGATAACATCCAGCCGGGAGCATAGGTCTAAACGTTCCATACAATTACAGTGATGCTATGAATCTACTGTCACTTTTCCATTCTCACTTTAGTTTCGACATTACATTCCTTCACGCACATGTGCATGAAAGTCACGTTTTTAAGCATATGTCTGTAAAAGTGGAAATATTCAAGAAACTTATTTTTCAACTATCCATTTATCATACATATTTACAATGCAATTATTCAAATTTAAAAACTGAAGATTTTGAGATTTTATCGTACAAATTGTTTCCCTTGGTGAACTTGAATGCGATCTGCACTTGAAAATAATTCTTGCATCTCATTGTTGCTTATAGAGAGTTTTGATTTGTTGGGTGCATTTTCTTTTCTTCTTAGAATCTTGTTTGTAATTTCCATATTGTTTTCGATAGATTTCTATATCTGTCCTTCAGTTACAGAAGTTGAATGCCAACCTCAAAGTCTCTTGAGCGTTTATATACAGTATATTGGCTCCTGCATCAACTAAGAATGTAGCAGAACACCGTCGAAAACAGTGACCTGTAAACACACTAGCATTGGAGAGGCTAAGGAAATTACACCTTCTGACGTATATATGCCTACAGATTTCAATAAAAATTTAGAATGTCTGCACGTGATGGAAAACCGAAGATGATCAATATTGGAGGTCGTAGGTTTTGCATATTTGCAAAATGTTTCCAAGAAATTCACTCCAACTACAATTCCTTCCCTTATTGAAAATAATTTCAGCACACTACTTTTGTATTGGGGATAATATATTTAATGAAAGAAGAATCAATTTCAATGTCGCAAACAGATTAGTTTCGTCCTCCTGTAAGTTCTATGTTCGAAAATAATCTAAATAGTTTCCTTGAAATTTTATTTTAAAGAATGCAATGACATTGACATATTTATTGATGTCCATATTTTTATTTAGATAAATTCTGTTTCGAAGCATTGAATACAATACTCAATAAAGTAGGTGGCTTACATATGGAGCGTACTCGGAAAATTACTCCAAAACCACTTTTTCTATAATAGTAGACGCTTTTATCTCTTTACATCATTGCAAGAAGATTATGCAGCTCTAGAGAGATGACATCGCGGTACGCGTTGGCATGTACAGCAGCAGCAGGAGGCTTGTTGAACTTCATGTTACAAAAAATGTGACGTGTTTTCCATTTTTATCTCCGATAAAGACGCACGTCAAGAACGCATAAAAATATATTGCGAAAAGTGATGCGTCATTTCTGAATGTTAACTTTCCAAATATACCTTACTTTTGAAACTTCCTGTATAGTTGTGCTCAAAGAAAAGGTAGTGAAAGACTGAGAAAAAAATATCAAGGAAAAATAAGATATCATTTCTTCCATCCTCACAACAAACAAGTGGTAGAATTGAAAACTGCATACACAAGTTCCCTGTGTGGTCTGTATCCATAAAGTTACATAATGCTCCGTTTTCTACGTGTGACGCCCACAGTCTGGCCGTGGGCAGGCGCCAGGGATCTGTTGCCGGTATAAATCAATCACCCTATCAACCATATTATTAGTGCTAAGAACTCTGTGCGAATGTTTGAAGTTTAACTTCATAAAACCAACAGACCAGACTCATTTCTACGACGTCGTACTCAGCATCAGCACCGTCGTCATCCTAGGTTGTCTAGTGGTTAAAATGCTTACACTTAGATCCGATATTCGCAGCTTTAACCCGGCCAAAGGTATGCAACATGTGTATAATTTATTAACTCCGTCCTTTATGCAAATTATACATACACATTGCGATCATTGGAGTTGAGTTCATAAATAGGCAAGCAGGCAGGCAGGGATAGATACGTACACAGACAGACAGACAGACAGATAAACAGATAGATGAATGGACGGACGGACAGACAGACAGACAGACAGATTTATTGAACAACATTATACATACAGATGTACTATATTATCAGAATTTTCAATGCACGGGTCTTTTGACCGTACGTACTGTGCAAAAGAAGTCCTACTTTGTAAGTTCATAAATGATACAACTTGATTAAAAAAGTAAGCCCAATCTATATATACATAATTTGAACTGGTAATGGAAATTACGGGAAAACGGCCGAACGGATTTTAATAAATGACCCCTCATTTTGAAGCTTGAAACCCAAAGTTTTTCAGAAAAATAGTAGTTTTCAGTGAAATGTCAATTTTTCTACATCATTTCCGTATTTTCCAAAATCCATCTGTCGTCAGTTTTTACAAATAGGGTAAACATTGGTAATTTTGTGATAATTTCATGAAAACTAATTTAAAATGCAAATGTGTAAATCTATCCTTATTCCGATTTTTTCATCTAAAAGACGATAACTTGCTGTACAAATCTGGAGACATAAAAGATTGGATACGTTCTTGAATATGTGCCAAAAACCACTTTTACAACTTAAGCTGAAAGGTTGGTTATTTCGTGATAATCTTGGTAATTTCGTGATATTGCTTTGATAATTTCGTGAGAGGTAGAAGAATTGTGGAAAAATTCATTAAAGTCAAATGAAATTCTCATTTATTGTTACAAGACTTCAAACATAGTAGGCCTAATTCCGTCTAATATTCATAGCAAGGAAACATAGAAATACATATCAACACATAATAAGAATGAAATAAAAGTAAAAATTGAAATTGAAAAGGCATCTTCTTTGCCCTGAAAGGGTGAACACTTATATTACGGACTTTACTATGGCCCATATTACTAGGGTAACTCCAAAAGTAATGCATAACGTTTGTTTAAAAATTATATTTTTATCCTACAGCTTTGCTATTTTCACAGAATGTAGATGCATCCTTAAGGAACAAATGTCACTTTTCCACATAATCCCCGTCCCTTTCAACTGCCTTATGTAACCTAGGAACGAGGGCCTGTAGACCAGCACGGTAAAAGTCTGGACCAATACGTCTGAGCCACTCTTTAGCAGCGTGCACAAGGGAGTCATCTTCTAACCTCGTTCCGCGAAGGGATCCTTCAGTTTACCAAAGAGATGGTAATCGCACGGTTCCAGTTCAGGACTGTAAGGCGGATGTTTCAGTGTTGTCTATACAAATTTTCTGATCTGGTCTGTGGTCTAGTGACTGACATATGGCTGTGCGTTGTCGTGTAATAGCAGAACATCCTGCTTCTCCCGACGTCGTCGAACACGACTCAGTCGAACTAGAAGTTTCTTGAGATTTGCAACATACGCGTCAGAATTAATGGTGGTTCCGTGTGGCATGACGTCCACAAGCAAGAGTCCTTCTGAATCGAAAAACACAGTAGCCATATCGTTTCCTGCCGAAGGTGTACTTTTGAATTTCTATTTCTTTGGCGAATTTGCATGATGCCACTTCATTGTCTGCCTCTGTCTCCGGTCCAAAATGGTGGAGCCATGTTCCATCTTCTGTCACAATTCTTGCAAGTAAGTCATCTAGCACTTATCATTGACACTTAGCATGATAACAATTCAAACAGAAACTACACTGAACCCATTGCGTCTCCGTTTCCTTTTTTGTTATCACATCTTATCTTCAGATTTCTAAAATTCCTACTGTAATACAATTTTTAAAATAGTATAAAATGTAACACTTAATGCTCAACAAAATTTCGCCTCAAACAGCTAAGATTTCTATCAGTAAATCTAAGCCTATATGGCGACTACAGATGTATCTAAAATTCCAAAAACATTTCCTAAAATTTCATGAAGATACAATAAATCTTTGTACCAAATATCATACGCTTACCTTTAGTAATAAGGCTGTAATGTAATTACAAACATCCACAAAATTTGTACGCCTGAGAAGTCGACGAAAACTTGCTCTCTCCAAACATAAAAGCTCACTGAAGCAACTACAATAGTCACACAAAGCTTAGCTGTATGTTTCTGGAAACTGGACAACATATGCAATCCCTTGGCGGAAATTTGGATCTCGTAACAATATTGGTTATTTCACAAAAGAGCAAAGAAAAAGTATCACGAAATAACCACTGCCACGAAATTACCAATGTTTGCCCTACATAATGTATTTTCAGAATAAAACAAAATACACACTACAATAAACAATATCACACGAAGGCTACGATCTGCAGGATTGCTGACATATTTAGAGTTCAGATGGCTCAGATTCTCTGACATCGTAATTTCAATACGTCGATCTTCATTTGTGTAACTTTTTCAGAACGTTTCTGTAATATTGGTTATTAAAAACTTCATGACTTATAAAAAAGAATTTACAAGTCAGATTCTCTGGTGTGTAATTTTCTGAGTACAGCTGTCTGTGTATTTAACATTAAAAACTACAAAACTTAATTTTTGACGACATTATTACCATTAAAAATGAAATATTATTATAGTGAATGCCATGATGTATTTGTCACTAATTATACAGATTAATGCTTTATTGATAATATGAAAGTGAAACCTTTTGGGGTTGTATAAGTAGGCGTAGAGAATATTTGAAGTTAGATCTTCATTCATATAATATTTACTGAGTGACGGCTATATAGTAGTCTATACAAAACTTACATAAGATAACAATATTGTTATTAAAAATGAAATATTTTTATAGTTGTCAATCAAGTGGTATGGGTCCTTTCGATATTATATTTAATGGTGGTGTGGTGTATATATTTAAAGTTGAAAGTCAGAATTTATAAAACAGTTATGCTACTGGGTGTTCTTTATGGTTGTGAAATTTGGACTCTCACTTTTAGAGAGGAAGAGAGATTAAGGGTGTTCGAAAATAATATGCTTAGGAAAATATTTGGGGCTAAGAGGAATGAAGTCATAGGAGAACGAAGAAAGTTACACAACGCAGAACTACACGCATTGTATTCTTCACCTAACATAATTAGGAATATTAAATCCAGATTTTTGAGATGGCAGCGCATGTAGCACGTATGGGTTAATCTAGAAATGCATATAGAATGTTAGTTGGAAGACCTGAAGGGAAAAGACCTTGAGGGAGGCAGACGTAAATGGGAGGATAATATTAAAATGGATTTGAGAGAGGTGGGATATGATGGTAGAGACTGGATTAATCTTGCTCAGGATAGGGATCGATAGTAGGCTTATATGAGGGCGTCAATGAACTTCCGGGTTCCTTAAAAGCCATTTGTAAATAAGTGATATAGATATTTATATGTGTGATTCTCTTCAGTATTGTGTAGAGGAATCGCAAAAATTATAATGCCTAAGGGAAGACCAAAAAGTATTACTTACTGATCAAATAAGAGGCCTACAAAATGTTGTAGTGTCCCGATCACTTCAGCAAGATCTCTTGGCAGGATAAAATGATTCTACCCACTACATTCCAAAGTAGTTCACGAAACATGCAGCAGCTATACCAAAACGATATGTCTATTTTTGGAAAGAATGGCAAATCTGATATTTTCATAACTCTAACCTACAATCCTCAATGACCTGAAATAGCTACTGCTTCACTCCCACATGTAAAACCGACTGATCATCCCGACATTGTTACTTGCGTTTTCGCATCGAAACTCAAGAACTGAAGATATATAGGTTCAATAAAAAAGTATTTAGCATGAAGAAAACCATTCAGAGGGGTATGTTTCATTATTATGGAAGCAAATAACTTCCAAAATGTCTGGTGTTTATTATTGGAAATAAATTTGAAACATTTTAATTTGAACTTCTAATGAACTTAGCAGCATTTGCTGCACAAGCCACTAGTTTATTCTAAAAATAATGGCTTATTGTAACAATAATGGCATGAAGAACTAAGTACGGAATAAATTTCACATGAACATTATTGGTGTTCAATATGGGCGCCATTTATAACACTGCAGATGTCAAGACGGTAATCCCATATCAATTGCACTGCATCGGAGATGCAATGGCACAATTCGTCCAGTTGTAATAATAATAATAATAATAATAATAATAATAATAATAATAATAATAATAATATTAATTAATAACAATAATAGGCCACCGGCGTGGCTCAGTCGGTTAAGGCGCTTGTCTGCCGGTCTGAAGTTGCGCTCGGGCACGGGTTTGATCCCCACTTGAACTGATTACCCCCCATTGGGTTTTTTCGAAGGTTTTCCCCAACCGTAAGGTGAATACCAGGTAATCTATGGCGAATCCTCGGCCTCATCTCGCCAAATACCATCTCGCTAAATAACCTCGCAGTTGATACAGCGTCGTTAAATAACCAACTAAAAATAAATAATAATAATAATAATAATAATAATAATAATAATAATTTATCTTAGCTAGCAGAGTTAAGGCCGTAGATCTTCTCTTCCATTCAACCAGCAAAAAGTATACATACATATGATTCAGGGATCTTGGCCCCAGCAAAAAGTAAGTAGACAGACTGAGAGCGAGTTACTCATCACTACTGACGGGCTGGGTCACACAGATCAGGCCACATAGTCATAACACCAAACACTTCCTTCTTATCACGTCGCGGTACACTCAGTCTTGAAACACAATATTCTTCCACACGTCCCTTTACTAACTACTACGCCTGTTGACTAAACAATGTCCTGACTACATATTTTCTTGACATGAGTGTGCCTCAACTTCGAGCATAGATATTATCTTCATTCTTCCTCTTTCCTCTTCCCCTCCTATGAACATTTATGATTAAATTTCTTTCTTATGAAGCAACACACAGCTCGCTCACTCGACAAACAACCAAGGACAGGAGCCATTAACGCGGAATCGAGCTGTACAATGTAATTTAAAAAGTCATGAAATTACAGTCTGTGGAAAACAAACAATATCTCAAGAATTTATTAAAGGAAGAAAGCAAAATATGAACAAGTAGTAAGATAACATAAAATTTTAGGCAGAAAGAAGAAAACGTTTGAATCCATGAAATAAATAAATCAACTGAGAATTAAATAAATAATCTTCCCAAAAACGTATGTTTAAACAATTCTTAAAACACTGGAAATTTTGGTAAAATTATATATGCTAAAGGAAGTTGGTTAAAAGTTGTTATTAAAACATGCTTAATTCCTTTCATTATTAAGCTATGTTGACAAAAAAAATTGTTTTTTCTTTTTATCTCGTTAAATTAGTATGTATATCTTTATTAAACTGAAATATAATATTACTATGTATTAAATTGCTAATAACTTTGTACATGAAAATGGCAGCACCTAATTTGATAATTCATTCAACTAGAACAGGCCTGCAGAACTCGCAAAGTAGGGGAATTTATGACGTCAGCCTCACTCCACTTCTATTGGAGATTATCGACTTCCGCCCCAAGAATGAATGTTGATGCAGCCGAGCGTAACTAGAACGCCGTGACCGCACAGGTAGAAAAGGTGGGTGGGGTAAAAGAGGGGAGGAAAGCAGTCGCTCTCAAGAGCTACAGTTCTGCAGGCCTGAACTATAGTTCCGTCGCTCTTATTTCCGGCAGCCAATCACGTTGCAGTTCGGCTACATTTAAACGTGTGCCTCTTGTGATTCGCTGATGATAACGTCATGGATTTCGTAAGGCTCGATAAATACTTAATATAATCGCCCACCATTCTGGTTCTTTCGTTGGCGTCCGCAGAAAGCACACGAGGACGTTATTCAGGGGCGTATTTTGCGGGCTACCGGGGCTACCGGCGGTAGCCCAAAGAAATTACAAAAGAAAAAGTTTATAATATAACATAATGTAATAATTTTGTATTATTAGTTTTACCATAGTAATTAAAATTAAAGTAATTGTTAGATATATTTTGTGTAATAATAGGGTCAGCGGTAGCCCAAACTCTTTAACCAGTATACGCCACTGACGTTATTTGCCGCTCAATTATTTGCTGAATTACAGTGCGTTTGATTTATTATCATAGGAGCTAGGACATGATAATGTTTAACGGTGTGGCAAATAGATTCCTCGTCTGGTAGCTCGGTAATGAAAGAACAAAAATGGCGAACGATATTCCTACCTAGACTTTATAGAGCCTTCACTTCCTAAGACGTAAGCAAAGAGGAGGAGTCACGCCGGGAATAACAGCGTCGCGACTAAAGAACAAAAGCAAATTTGTATAGATATTATTTTAACTGGAGTCAAATAATGAAAACCCAATAAATTTCTTACAGCTCTATTTTGAATAATTTGTAAAGGTCTCAAAGCAGTTTTTTATTCTGTCCCCAAATAAAATATGACATATACATTAAATGAGAATTGACAGTTGTTAGCAAAACGCTGTAATATGATCGGCCAGGACGTTACAGGAAGTATTGATAGACTTCTTTGCGTTCACTAAACTAGAATTTCGCCTTCTGTCAACAAAAGGTCTAATATATGCTCAGTAGTACAATCTTCTGTGTTCTACTTGTCGAAGTGGCAAATCAGAATATTTCATTATATTATGGTGTAACTTCGACAGTGTGTTAAAGTGAATTGTAGTTTAGAATAGCTTAGCCACACGAAAATTATTAATCTTGAATGCTTAAAAAAAAATGTGCCAGAAGGATTGGGTTGAAGGACACGCAATTTTAACAAATGGTGATGTCTCAATATTCTTATGTATAGCAGAAAATCCATCAATATTACTAAATTGCTTAAAAATAGTTTTATTATTTTTACTTTAGCGGTACATATTTTGTTATTTGTAATGCATATATCCTGATGTATACGTGCATGCATATTTTGCAATTTTTAGTGGATAAGAATCCGCCCCCTAGTCATGACACTGTTTAGCGATTTAGCCAACCAACAGTCGTAAGTAGTTAGTAACGGGAGGTGTGGATTAATATTGTGTTATATGTTTTTGTGAATACAGTATAACAGCAACTAGTGAGGCGCTAATTAGCCATGCCAGCAGTGCAATATAAATTAGGCTTCAAAACACTGCATAGTCACCATTGTAGGTTGGATGTCGTCATCCGCAATAATAGCAGATCCACTAACACACTATTATCTGTAGTAGCCTATTAACAGGATCTTCGTTATTACTAACACATATTTACTCCTACTTTATTCTATACTTAAAAAAGGAACGGATTTCTCACGAACTCATTGTCACATGACATGAACTGAATGAACTCCCTAGAGTCTAGAAAATGTTCCAGGCTTGTCCTAATTCGTTCTTACCCATACTATAAAAGATAAATTGAATAGTGACTGCCTATATTTAGAAACATAAATTTTACATAAAGGAAGATTCCTACATATACATATTTTTGCTTGGTTATTTAACGACGCTGTATCAACTACTAGGTTACTTAGCGTCGATGGGATTGGTGATAGTGAGGTGGTATTTGGCGCAATGAGCCCGAAGATTAGCCATATATTACCTGACATTTTCCTTATGGTTGGGGAAAAACCTTGGAAAAACCGGGTAAGGTAATCAGGCCAAGTGGGAATCGAAGCCACGACCGAGCGCAACTCCGGATCGACAGATAAGCGCCTCAGCTGACCGAGCTACGCCGATGACTGATTTCTATATTAATTTGCAATAAATGGTTCGAAGAAAAAGGAGTGGAAAAATTGCAGAATGTATGCCGACATGTGGACAAAATTGAGGAACAACATTATAATAACAATAAAACGTTGCAGTGGAAAACAATTGAACAGTTTCTGATTGAAGGTATTGCAGATAGTAGTGACAGTTCGACTGAGAAAGAGCCTTGATCAGAAGAATCGAGAGAGGAAGAGACAATATTTTATGATGAGCAACTTGAATAATTATGGAAAATGTTAAATGTTATGTTTTATTTAACGACGCTCGCAACTGCAGAGGTTATATCAGCGTCGCCGGATGTGCCGGAATTTTGTCCCGCAGGAGTTCTTTTACATGCCAGTAAATCTACTGACATGAGCCTGTCGCATTTAAGCACACTTAAATGCCATCGACCTGGCCCGGGATCGAACCCGCAACCTTGGGCATAGAAGGCCAGCGCTATACCAACTTGCCAACCAGGTCGACTAATAATTATGGATAATTTAAAGATAATTATAGTACTGTACAATAATACCGTGTACTTATAAATAAAATGATTTGCGTAATAGCAACACATTTCGTGTATAGTGTGTTGATTTTTAGACAGAGTGTACCATTTCATTTTAAGAAGAAAGTGTTAGGTGTTATGACTGTGCGGTCTGACCTGTGCTACCCAGCTCGTTCGTGCTTCGCCAGTAGCGATGAGTAACTCGCTCTTATAGGTATCCTACAAGCAAAACTCAGCCCGGACTCTTCACGGCGCTCATGCTATACCCCTCTTACCCCCCTGCAGTAGGCGTGAGAGCATGCTGGGAACGGGAGCATACGTCATCTGCGCGAGAAAGTCACGCCCGCTGGTTTCTGCGCTCTGAGTTTTCCTTGTCGAAATGCCTATAGCTTAACTTCTTAATTTTGCAAGGGCCAAAATCCCTGAATCAAGCTGTACAAGCTAAAAATGTCACAATAAAATTTACGTGTATACAAGAATTACTTGTGAGTTAAACAATGAAATATTATGAACTATTAATAAAGAAATGAGATATAATCTGTGTAGCAAAATTAAACTAATATACATATACTGTTGATATATTTCAAATAATACTAGATAATAGGAAGAACTTATAATGAAAACAATTGTGAAAATGCAGCACTATCAGAATGCATGTCTAAAGAACGAAATTAACGTTCTCTGACTAGATGGTAAAGTCAGTATAATTAGAATGAATTGCTAAGAAGGTTATCCTTTAAGCTATTTTAAAAAGTATTTATTGTCTTGCAGCCCCGAATAATTTGTGAGAAGGAATTCCATTTTCGCGAGATGGAGACTAAGATGAGGAGTAACAAGATGTTTTATGAAGGAGTATACTTAGCGTGCCACGGATAAGTGATCTGGTATTTACATCATGATTAGGGTATAGATAAGAGAAACGAGACGAAAGGTGATTTGGTGATGAGGTATGTAGAATTCGAAAGAGTAAAGACAACGATTTAAAGTTCTACTTTCTTTGAGTCGGACCCACGAAAGACTTGGGAAGGACGGTCATATGCTGGGCAGGTCGCTTAAATTCCACCACTGATGCACAGAGCCTTACTCTGCATTTGTTTACAAAACGGCGGTGTAAGCGAAAAGGACATGGGCAGGGTTTCTGCGTCCCTTTCACTTCCCTCTTATGCCTAGGGCTGCTGTAGCTTGTTTGACAGTTCAGAACTTAACTCACTTAACAGAAGGTCACAATTATAATCGAACTGCGGCATAACTAGGATCTGCACTAGGTTAAGTTTAAGTTGCTGAAAGAAGGCGTTTGTTATATGACTCAAACGGTGAATGGAGGAACAGATTTTTTTATTGTTTCTTTAACTTGAAATTCCAATTCAGATTATTATCTAGACAGCATATATGAATTCCCATCAAAAGAAATCGCAGGGTGATAAATGTAGCGATTCTGGATTCAAAACATCAATGAAAGATTCTTATTTCCCGCAAAGTCGATTCAATGCCCTGGAAAGGAGGCACATAGGTACTGAGCACCATGTTGGAAGCGAGGAGCGCCATCATGTTGGAAGATTAAGTTGGGAATATCTTTCTCCTGTTGAAGCATAATTCATTCTATCACCTTTAATTCGAGAAATATTCGTTCTGTTATGTTCAGATAAAAGTGGCCAGTGACGGTGGGCTCGGCAAAGAAGAAGGGACCCATACACTTTATGTCAGTTCATCCGCAAGACACATGCATGTAAGTTTTGTTAGCCAAATTTAGTTCGAAAGTGTCGCTGCACTGTCACTATATCATTCATTGTAATTGTAAATGTCTCACGGATTTTGATTCAGTATTTACTACTTATTGTGCTTTTTTCTTTCATTCTACATATTATACGACACGTGTCTCATTTTTATTGACTTATTGTTTCCATCGTATTATAATTATTTCTTTCAACTTTTTGTGTAACTACATTTGGTGTATTTGTAATGTTGTTTGTATCGTAGTATTACTCCTGGTTGAGTGTTAGAAAATTTCCTTTGGGCTTAACTCTATCATGTTAAATAAAATTATTATGATTATTATGTTCATTATTATTATCACCATTATTAATGTTATTATTATTATTATTATTATTATTATCATCACCATTATTATTATTATTAGTATTAGCGCAAATTCCATCACGCTAAATGTTTTCTCTTGCTCTGATGTCGCCATTCTGTAAAAGAAAATAATATGCAGTGTAACTACGAATATAACTTACCAAGTAAGACCACTAGTGCCACTAGAAAAAATAAAACAAATATACACATATGCCTACAGGCAATAAGAGCTTTCTCCTTCTAGGTATATTTTTATGTCAAAGAAGTAGATACTTGGGCTTATTTGAACTGAAGAGTGAAGGGGTATAATAAACCATACCAGGAAACAGAAAAGTAAACTGAAAATCAGACAACCACAATAAATAATAATAAAATATTTTATCTAAAAAACTACTCTACGTTTTAAATATTTATTTCTAGTTTATGGTAAATGGTTCCATACGAATGGAACTGAAATTGAAGGACTCGGGGAAACGTATTCTGATTTCTTATCCAATATTTATTTATGTAATGGCTGGTAAATTGATTATATAATCATTAATCTTCAAAGAAAACAGGTGAACCCACATTAAAAAACAATTTTATAGAAAAAAATTCTTCTTTCTGGCTTCCCATTAGCGTTCCACTTCTGTGAGTGACTGTAGGCCAGGACATACTGAAAGGTGATGTCGGTCCATCTCTGTATTTTTTTTATTTCATTAGGTTATTTTGCGACGCTTTATCAACAGCTTAGGTTATTTAGCGTCTGAATGAGATGAAGGTGATAATGCCGGTGAAATGAGTCCGGGGTCCAGCACCGAAAGTTACCCAGCATTTGCTCATATTGGGTTGAGGGAAAACCTCGGAAAAAACCTCAACTAGGTAACTTGTCCCGACCGGGAATCGTACCCGGGCCACCTGGTTTCGCGGCCAGACGCGCTAACCGTTACTCCACAGGTGTGGAGATCTCTGTATCAGAGTTACACAATTTGCAGGATGGTGTCTCCATTATCCTAAAACTGAAGAGGTGTTTGGCCAGTAAATCATGCCCTGTTGTTAAGACGAAAGAGTGCGGCTGCACTTTATCTTGGCTGAATTGGTATATTCAGAATTCACTCTTTCCAGTTCTTGTCATATATTCTTAGGCTAGGTCTTGCAGATGTTGTGTCTTGTATTTCTCATTTACAGCTATTCTCACAGACTGAAATGGCATTGGTTTTGAGTACGTTAGTGGGAGCCGAGCTCCCTTCTTAGCCAAGGAGTCTGCTTGATCACTTCCATAGATTGAGCAGTGACCACGTATCCACTGTAGAGCAATTGTTTTAGGCCCATTGTTGTATTATTCAATATAAATGTAATGAAAAACCTAGGGATTGAATCATGATTTTTTTATAAAACAAAACAGAAACTGAGTAAATGTGACGAGTCGTATCTTAATATCTGTATGCGAGTAGCCTACCTATTTTAAATTAGAAAGAAGATAAACGATAAATACTGTATGTAAGGTATGTACTATTGTACTGCACACACATTTCTTCTCCATTCTATTCGTTAGTCTGCTTTCTCCAGACTGATCTCCCAGGAGTATTCTTTGACAGCTTACAGGCACAAGTAAATTTTACTGTTCATGCAGTACAAAAATTATGAGATCATAAACTGAATCTGGAGTTGGTAGATACAGGAGTTCGTAACATCGCCGGTTACTAATCAATTATTTTCGCAACACCTGCTCTCCGTCTACAAAAATATGGCCACGTAAGTGTCGTTTGGGACATTTTTCCACCGTTCTTTTTTAAGTGAATATTTTCTGGACTTAAAAATGATACCAACATTGTAAATTCAGATATGTGCAGACAAAAGTAATCTACGCTCTACGTCTTAATAAAGAGACTTACTTTCTAACAAAGACACTATGTGCTCAGAACTATGGATAAATTCATTACAGAAAAAATAAAATTTCAGTTTCTTAATCTGCAGTACCTACGACTGTAGTTTTTAAGATAAAACCTGAATTAAAATACTGGAAACTCAGCATTTTATAAAATGTTAGCTACAGGTACTCTCTTTCTTCAATACGATTATAAAAATTAGATACGAAATCGTTCTGGCTAAAGAAAAATGAAGACTAGTAAAACAATACTTTTTTCAGCATTTCTAGTTATTACTCCTTGCCAGATCTTGAGAGGAATAACAACTCAGGAAGAAAAATTCAAAACTCAAAATGAAGTGAGCGAATTTTACATGAGTGACGAAACTCGATTAACGCACCTTAAAGAGAAATGAAATAATATGACTGACACAACTTTTAAATGGCAGGACAGACGAAAACAGAGTACTCCAGGATTTAATCAGTAGCTTATATTGTTCCCTGATATCGAAAGCAGATCCTAAATCATGTATTTGAAAAACCAAACACTTTAAGGACAAAGACATACAGATCCAGGGCTTAGTACATAATTGCATTATCTTTTATGTCTAAATAGGCGGAACAGAGCCTAAATAACGTGATGGAAGAGAAATAATCGTTTTGGACAATGACAAATAATCCCAGAAATCTATAGGTAAGCGACAGCAGTCCTTAAACTAAAATGGATATCATATTAAATTCTAGCAATGAAACGAATGTGGTACAACAGATTGCCAGAATTACTATTAATAATTAAAAAAAGAGAGAGAGAGAGAGAGAGAGAGAGAGAGAGAGAGAGAGAGACAATACATAGCCAACATTTCAGAAAATAACCTATGTGCGAACTGACGCAGATGAATAATAGTAACCACCGGCATAGCTAGGTCGACTGAGGCACTTGCCTCCGATTCGGAGTTGCGCTTGGGCAAGAGTTCGATTCCCGCTCGGACTTATTACCTGGTTGGGGTTTTTCCGAGGTTTTCCCCAACCGTAAGGCGATTTTAGGTATAGCCAGTGCCAGCGTTTTTGGCGTGCATCCTTGAGTAAAATGACAGTCGGTGAGCAGCTATTGTCAGTGCAGCTCAGAACGATACCACCCAACACGTCACGTCAGCAATCTGCCCACTGCGTCAAAGGTAAGACACTCGCACTTCGCGTTTCTGGGGTGTACCCTTGAGTACACTGTCCAGTCAGTGGAATCGGCTGGGAGTGGTACCACCTCCTAAACACACATGACGTTAGCAATCTGCCAATAACAGTTTTCAGCTTCTTTCTCGCCCATATTTTGTAGCACAGATAAGATACTCGCTCTCAACGTTCCCATTACTTATTTCACATGCCAGAAACGGTGGCACTGGCTTTAACTATAGCGAATCCTCGGCCTCATCTCGCTATCATCAATCCCATCGACTAAAATTAATAATAGTTTAAATTTCATGTGCATATATCCAACAAACCAAGAAAAACTGTAGAAGTTGTATTGGCATTGGTAGTGATGGTGGTAGTAGTAGTAGTAGTAGTAGTAGTAGTAGTAGTAGTAGTAGTAGTAGTAGCAGTAGTAGTAGCAGCCACCGGCGTAACTCAGTCAGTAGGAGTGTTTACTTGCTGATCTGGCCCAGCGCTCCGGCGTGGGTTCGATTTCCGCTTTGGCCGATTACCTGGTTTTGTACTTTTCAAAGTTTACCCAACTATAAGACAAATTCCAGGTGATCTATGACAAATTCTCGATCTCGTGTCGTCAAACACCATCTTGCTATCACGAATTCCAATGACACTAAATAACCTAGTCCTTTATACAGCGTTATTAAGTAGCCAAATAAAAAGTAGTGAAAGTAGTAGTAGCAGCGCAAACAGTAATAAGTAATAGCAGTAGTAGGAACAGTACTAGTAGGAATTTAGTAGGCCTCTTTGCATAAAAGACAGGATTGAACAGAGAAAATATACTCCGAAAAACTGTATGTATGTATATATTTAAAGGGAAATGCAACTGATATTATGGCATTTTTACGAAGTTTTGATTAATGTTACATGTTCTGTTTCTCTTTTGTTAATAATACTTTAGTAATAGTCAAACATAGGAATGAACAACGGCGTAATTTTTTACCCTGTCACTAAAAGAACTGGAGGATGGAACAATGGTCAAAGAATATGCATTGTAATAAAATGAGAGATAGAAAATGAAGTGAACAAATATAGATTACAATGGAAACTGTATAACAAAAGAGAAAGTGTTGAATGAGCAAAGAACTGGAAACAAAGAAGAGAAAGAGATAAAACGAGACTAGAGAGCAAATTACTAAATAACTGACAGGCGGAGAAAGAAACATCAGTCGGGAAATTGTGCGTATCCTCGTAAAACTGAGTTTCGTTTGCGTTGCTATACTGAGATTAGAATTTTGTTTATACACCACATTTTCACCGTCATGTTATTATTTTCCAGGTGTTTAAAAAGAAGTGCGCTCCAAGATATGCGACGCCTTTTACGGTTATGAGATTTACGATACGATTGGTATGAACTTTGATAGTAAGATTTTCAGTTCAAATCCCGAATTACGCTAAACTAAATTTACACAGTTCTTGCGTCTTAATAATGATGTATGTGAGTGACAGCACTACGCCATTCACTAAAAAGTGGTGCGGCTCGGCGCCTTACTGTGCGGATTAATATGCGTACTAATGCTTATAGTCGGAGGCACCGATTTTGGCAGATGACCTCGATGACATTTCCAGTAGGCGAGCCAATATTGTTTCTGTAAGCTGCGAGAATGAGATGCGATAACATTCTGAGTCGTTCATATTTTCATAACAGCAGCTCATATCAATTATCCTTATTATGAAACACACCACGGTACAGTCCTACTCAGAGAAAACCGTTAATAAATGTAAATGACTTCCGTTCGCAATGATTTTACAATACGTCTCCTACATTTTCTAAATTAAATTAATTCTTAATTAAAAGGAAAATTCTACCCTTACCAGATCAATATACAAGATTTGTCCAGTAATAATCTAGGGATCGTCTACTGGTGGTGCGACAATTGAAGTTAATAAAATTACGATTCTTCTTAATAATCAAAATATAATTTGGTTAATTGGGTAAAATTGCATGCTGCGGAAGTTAGATTTATATAAGAGTATAATAAATAGGATTGTAATGGATATTACAAGGGCAATAATTTCTTCACACGCACATTGTGAATAGAACACAGAAGAAAGCATTTTAAAATATTCGAAATCGTACAAAATATCGGAGAAACCAATTTTCCCTGCACAAATTGCACCGATTGAAAAATATAATTACCATTCACAATAAATACTGTATTTTATGGATTCTAAAAAGTTGTTTATTAATCTAGAGGTATTGGCTGATGACTATACTAAATTCCAGCACAACATTCATTCAGAATATGTAGAAATTACACTTTGGATATTACTAAATGTATAGGCCTACTATCAAAAGGTGTTACATACCCCCTTAAATACTGTACATGTGTTACCTGTGCGATATCCGATGTTTAATTTTTTAAAATATAATTCATAGTACTGAAACTGCCATATTGAATTCGCACAAATTGTATTATTCGTAATTTTCGTCTCGAAAACCCCTAAGATATCTAATTTAATTTTTCACCCATTTTTGTCCCACTTTAGGGACAAAGTCGGACTGAATAATACCTTATTCGTATTCTGTGATCGCAAAGATCCCCATATATCGACTTTCATCGAGATCGGATGACATGAGATTTCTCACTCCCGTCTGCCTTTTCATTAGTACCTTAGGATATGGTATTTAAAAAATCTAAGAATGTTTAACCAATATTGTAGAGAGTAACCTTCACTTTAAATTTTACGTCTCTAGTTAAACATAGGTTTAGTGAATTTTTTAAATCGTCGACTTCTTTCTCTCTCTTCTCTGCTCGGAAAAAAAAAAAAAAAACATTATTTCAAGGGACTAGCCTACATGAAATTGAATTTTTTTTACTTTTCTTATACATTTTAGAAACAATTCTGAGAGATGAGATGAATAGTCTAACCCAATTTTATGAGTGAATCTTTGTATTAAATTTAAAGGCTGCACGTCTGCTGGTTAAACAAAATAAATCGGTAGAATTATTTTGATCATTACTGCCTCCCATTTTCCATCCCTTAATGTTCGTATTTCGTAAAGCTCAGTCTTATCTATTGACTAAGGATTAACATATTTCCATATACATATATATTTCCATATATATAACAGATTATATTTCCATTTCGTACAATATTCTGGTCACGAGACATAAATCATATACTTTGTCTTTTCGGGATTTACCACCAAACCTATCGCTTTATTTGCTTCAAGTAAAATGTCCGTGTTTTCCCTAATCGTTTGTGGAGTTTTTGCTAACATATCCACGTCATCCGCATAGACAAAAAGCTGATGTAATCCGTTCAATTCCAAACCCTCTCTGTTATCCTGAACGTTCCTAATGGCATATTCTAGAGCGAAGTTAAAAAGTAAAGGTGATAGTGCATCTCCTTGCTTTAGCCCGCAGTGAATTGGAAAAGCATCAGGTAGAAACTGGCCCATACGGACTCTGCTGTAAGTTTCATTGAGACACATTTTAATTAATCGAACAAGTTTCTTGGGAATACCAAAGACACGTATAGACTACTGTAATATTTGTTTTGTTTTTGGAGGTGACTGTCCAGAGTGCACAGATACTCGGGCGTGCATGTTTACTCTTATGTCCTACCCATTCCACTGCGACAGAGATAACAGCCGATCTTGCAAGCGGTGAAAACTCGCTCTCCAGATTGCATTAAGAAAATCCATCTGCCAAAATCCCTGGCGCGACCTATAGCAACTAACTCCTCGCCTTTTCAAGTGTGCTAATATATTACATGCTTGTTTTCCTTCACAATTAACCATGTCTCTTAAGTAAAGGGGCATACATCGTAGTGAATAAGTGGCCAAAGACTAGGAAAATCCTGGCAGCAAAGATATTGTAATGAAATGTCCCTTGGAACCAAATTGAGCATAAAACCAAAGATACGTATCATGAAGTGTCGCGTAACAGACTTGCTTTAGCAAAGAGTCGTAATTTGTTGAAATGCATATAAATAATTATATCTAATTATGAAAACTAAATACTTCTTAGCTCTAAATTCAAGGATATGCCTTTCGAAATATAGTAAACTATCACCAGTTTGGTTCTTTACCTCAGAATAACTGCATCAGAATTATCCATATAATTTGATCAACTGAAATATTAACTTAAAATGAACATAGGACATTGTAAACAAATTTGATTGCTTAATATTACTCAAATTTAATAAAATTATGGATTAAATCTAAATTCAAATTATTAAACTGTACCACCTTCCTGTGAAACATGTATTTCTCGTTCTTTTTTACAAATACCGTAATAATTATTAAATTGTCACTCTAGCCGTGACATGGCGGCAACTTCTCCTTCGCTGCTGTATGTCGTGCAGACTAATCAGCTACTGTTAGGCGCGCTCCACAACTAACAAACACAGGTTTGAAAAGTGTTCTATGAGAAACATACATACATACATACATACATACATACATACATACATACATACATACATACATACATACATACATACATACATACATACTCGTATATAAATACATACAATAAACACCTATCCATCCATCTGATAACTCTCCTATCTATAATAATTATTTATTTGTTTGTTTTGCTGTACTCTATATGCATATAATCTATGTAATCAATTTATCATTAGGTACTTTCAGATTTGCACAGGGTTCAATGTAGTGCGAATACTTTTGGGTATATGCACTATGTCGTATATGTAGAAATATCCAACATCTGGGAGTTGTAGCTTCTAGTTGTAGACTGTATGTTACTATTTCTGAATTGTAACATAAAGGAGGGCTATAGTATAGTTATCATTCATTACGCATACACCCACAGCGAAGAAAAATGTGTATACTTATCTCTTATTCCTGTCATCATTCACACATTACACCGGTTGTTTTCGTAAGGTGAACTAATATTCTAGGATTATATCACTTTTCATTGCAAAAATTTATGACAATGTTAAAGTGACTAAATTATCGATTAATATAAAGGAGCTAAAATTAAATATCGAGTTGGAATATACTTCTTGAAGTACTCACGAAATTTATTAAGAATTTTTTATTGAAAAATGCATTCATTATTTGTCAATTTTACCTCCCCTTCTAATACCTACATACATACTTACTTATGGCTATTAAGGAACCCGGAGGTTCATTGCCGTCCTCACATAAGCCTCCATCGGCCCCTATCCTTAGCAAGATTAATCCAGTCTTCACAATCATAAATCACCTCCCTCAAATTCATTTAATATTATCTTCCCATCTACGTCTCGGATTCACCAAAGGTCTTTTTCCCTCCGGTCTCCCAACTAATACTCTATATGCATTCCTGGATTCGCCCAGACGTGCTACATAACCTGCCCATCTCAGAAGTCTGCATTTAATGCTCCTAATTATGTCAGGTGAAGAATATAATGCGTGCAGTTCTGCGTTGTGTAACTTCCTCCATTCTCCTGTGACTTCATCCCTCTTAACCTAAAATATTTTCCTAAGCATCTTATTCTTAAATGCCCTTAACCTGTTCCTCTCTCAAAGTGAGAGTCCAATATATATACTCGTATATAGTTTCACAACTATACGGAAGAACAGGTAATATAACTGTTTATAAATTTCAACTTTCAGCTTTTTTGAGAGCAGACTGGACGACAAAATCTTCTCAACCGAATAATAAAAGACATTTCCCACATTTTTTCTGAGTTTAATACCGATTTAAAGCTCAATGGGATATAGAGAAAGATCATAACGTTTCACCAGTTCTAGACAGGAACACATTGCGCACGGCACAGGGCTACAGTTGAGAAAATACAGACAGCACAATATGACAACGAACTTATGCCTATACCTAGTCCTGTATACGGAAGATCCGCTGGTATAAGTGGTAGTCTGCAAGATCCGGTGAAATTTTGGGAAACATAACTCTATCGCCGTGCTACCTACGTGATATAAGTGCCTTCACTGAGCTCACTAGAACCATACCTCGCTAGCTTTCGTTTTGTACAGACCCAGAAGCAAAATTTGGGTCACCTGAATTTTGTTTCTGGGTCTGTACATTACTTGATGCCTAACATTATTGTTCTACCTCTGCACCTCCTTCCAGCCATAAACGCTAGAAGTTTTCAGAGTCAATGAAATTATTTTTATTTTCCAGATTCGAGCAGTACGTAGCTTCGTACCTTCACAAATATTTTTGTGTGGAGACAAAAAAGCTCGGCCACGAAAATTTTCTACAAGTCTGGCTTATCAGTCGGAAACACAATTTATTTATGTACCATAAATCTACGACACACAGGGTACCTCGCTTTTACTGTGACAACGTTACTATTAGCATTGAGCTTGCTGTATTGTTTGTGTTTTTGTTTTGTGAAGAATTTTAGATAAGGGCGCAAATAGCCATAGTAGCCGACGCGCCCTTTTTAAATCCCACTAACTAACTAACAAGCTAACTAACTAACTAACTGAGTAACTAACTCACTATGACACAGATCTCTACATTTGACTGTATTTATCTTGCTGTGGATTTTTATCGACCTTAGAAATAAATTATTGTTCATATAGTTTGAAGTCATCTCACGCTGTACCTGTGTGCTCTAAAGCGTCATGTCTTGACTAGCGTTTACGAAGTGAGTGCTGATTCGAGTCTTCATGGGAGAAGAAAATTTATCATAAAATTTCGGTCTGTGCGTGGAACCGGCACCCATCCAGCATGAATACGGGAGCTGCAGTAAACCAGGTTTCGTTATCCAGCTGAAACGGCTGATGAGGATCTTTTTGCTAAACGCGCGTCACACTGAATGGTAGAAAAACCGTTCACCCCTGTTGAATATGTAGGCGTGAAGCCAGCAGTCAGCTGACCCTCCATGGTCTCTAGCGAAACGGATTTAATTTATAGTTCTAATCCTCGAAACTCTGATCCGAAGGAAAGTAAGATAATGATTAAAAACCAACGGCTACTACGATAAAGACCACAACGACAGTAACAGTGATAAGAGAGTAATGGCGGTATTAATGGAATTATAATAGTAGTAGTAGTAGTAGTAGTAGTAGTAGTAGTAGTAGTAGTAGTAGTAATAGCAGTTGTAGAGTAATAGTTGTAATAGTAGTACAGTAGTACCGGTATTAGTAAAACTAATATAGTAATAGTAGAGTAGTAGTATTAGAGTTTAGTGGTAGTAGTAGTAGTAGTAGTAGTAGTACTCGTAATAGTAGAGTAGTACTTACTTACAAATGGCTTTTAAGGAACCCGAAGTTTCATTGCCGCCCTCACATAAGCCCGCCAGCATTCCCTATCCTGTGCAAGATTAATCCAGTCTCTATCATCATACCCCACCTCCCTCAAATCCATTTTAATATTAGTAGAGTAGTACTGACATTAGTATTAATAGAAGTCTTGTAGCAGTAATAGTACACAAGGTCACAAAGTGGGCGTACCCCCCACGTATTACGATACTACGATGGATATGCTTGATTGATTGATAAGGACATGTACCTAATAATTTAACAAACCAAGACATCGGTATGAAGATCTTCATTTTCATAGCACAACTGAATTCTGCGCCATGTCCTGGCAGATGTCTTGCGGAGATAATCAAGGGTCACTTCGTTGAGGGCATCTTCTACGGCTGCTCGTAATTGTGCCGTTGTGTTATAGCGGTGATTTCGCACTTTGTCCTTGATGAACCCCCAGAATTCGGGATTACGTGGAAGCTAGGCAAGAGGAGCTTGATCATTATGTATATCCTTTTCCAATCCACCGGTTGGGAAAGGTTGTATACAGGTATGGGCGCACTTGCAACGCGAAATGTTGCGAAAGCATGTTTTTCCCATCCCAACATTGTTTTCCCTCCTTGGCGGTTCCACACCAAAGCGATCACGAAATTTCATCTTCACTGTTTCCACGGTGTCGACGGTATGACGTCTTTCATAAAGCCAAACCGCTGTCACTAATCTTTGTTCAATGGTAAACGGACTCTAATCTGCCATATTTGTTACCATGGTAGCATGGTACCAACGTAAACATAATTCACAAAGTAAAATAATTATACTTGGAGGTACGCCCACTTTGTGACCTCACTGTATAATTAGAAACATTAAATGCAAACGTTTGAGATGGGCAGAGTATGTAGCAAGTATATGTGAATGTAGAAGTGCATATAAAGTGTGAGTTGGGAGACCTGAGGGAAGAAGACCTTTGGGAAGGCCGAGACGTAGATTGGAGGATAATATTAAAATGGATTCAAGGGAGGTGGGAAGTACAGCTAGAGACTGAATTGATCTTGTCCAGAATAGGGACCAATGGCGGGCTTATATGAGGGCGGCACTGAACCTCCGGGTTTCTTAAAATCCATTTGTAAGTATGTAGCAGTAATAGTAGTAGCGTAGTATTTAGTGATTTTTTTCTACACAGGTTGTTCATTGTGGAAACTCAACGTGGCAGAGAACTACCCATCAATATTTCCTGGAATACACCATTAGAAACAGGATCTTTTATGTGCCTACATCTACGACATGGCACCCATAAACCCACGAACCTTCGATTCAACGGCCAGCTTAATAACCGAGAGACTACTGAAGACCATTATTGTTTAGGAAATCAATTATGATGATGAAGATAATGATGCAAAGTAAAGATAACCCTTGAAACCATAAATGGCACACACGAGTATGGAAGTAAATATCTTATGTTTTCTTCACTTCGACATGTGATGTCCCAAAAAAAGAGTCGGTATTCATTTCTACAAGAGGTTGGGTTTACCCCGAAGCAGTTCTGGAAGTTACGGATTAAGAAAACCAGCTATAACTGCTGAGGGATCATCGTGCTAACCACACAATACCTCTGTTCTGGTTGGATGATTGTTCATCTCTGCTGAGACAAGTGGAAAGCTGTCAGCCTTGGCTCTTCAATAGCTGTCCCGCCACGGTTTATTTATTATAAATATCTTTCATAATCGGATAATTGTTGCAGGCTGTAATAGTGTGTATCAGGGCTATGCACTACACGTCCAAACTCAATAATTATAAGTTGCAAAATATTAATGACAGTAACTAGCCTATTACATAGAATGTGCCAGTCAGAATCATGCTCATATTTATTTTAGGCCAACTTAAGTAGAGACATATTTTTCAATTCACATTCATTCAATGTAATATTTGGCGAGAAAGATTACAGACAATTGTTTCCACTAGATTTAAATGTATTATAATAATTCACTATTACAAATTTATTTATTACTAGAAAAATTTAAAGATTGTATTATATTCTGATATGCTTTATTAAATTGTAAGCATTTTTTAGTCTTACATATGATTTCAGTGTAGCACTACAAGCTTCAGAGTGTAAATGCGCTTGCATCACCTTGACGGACGATTCACGCCAACCAGTGGGATACAACAGCATCAAGTTATTGTTCATAATTCTCATGCTTAGACATTACGAGGAGTAGCGTAATGGTTTTGTTTCACAAGCATTGCATGAAACTCGCCGATCCGAGAGGAAAGCAGTAGAATACAAATGGTGGGTACTATCTGGCTCCCATGGCTCCCTAAGTGACGTCATAGTACTATCTGGCTCCCATGGCTCCCCATGTGACGTCATAGTACTAACTGGCTCCCAGGCGTGGCTAAAGTATGACGTCACGGAGGGGTGGGGGCTTAAATTATGACGTAGGAAAGGGGCGTAACTTAAATTACGTCATAACAGTTCAAGGTTAAAATGTGACGTCATGCGGGTATGTAATGGCATGACATGTTTATCTCCTCAATGTGGAAATTATGACGTAGGAAAGGGGCGTAACGTTATAAATGGCAATCTAAGAGTTCAAGGTTAAAGTGTGACGTCATGCAGGTATGTAATGGCATGACAAGTTCATACATTTTTATCTCATCAATGTTGCTGTGTGTGCAAATATAATGCTGAGTCATATCCGGCAATTGTTCTCAGGTGAAAGACACAAGTTCATACATGTTTGAAAACTGCTATGTGTGCAAATATTATGCTGAGTCACTCGCCTGCTATGTATGCAAGGTCACATCCGGCGAGTGTCCAAGAATTAATCTATCACACTTAAACACATACATTCTTTTTCTTGAGATTCTAATGTAATGGTAATTTAATTGATTGGGGAATGGGTGTTGGAATGTGGGACATAAATGGATAAAAAATTAATCTAGCACACTTGTAAATTAAACAGGATGTGGCTGAAGTTGGAAATGGGGGAGGGGGTAATAATTTGAAATACTCACGGCATAACTTAATGTGTGACGTCATTCAGAAGTGCAGGTTGGGGCGTAACATAATAATTTGAATTACATATGTTCATACAAGTTTGTATAGTTGAAATACACAAGTTCATACATGTCTGAGATTTCATCTACACAATGATGTGATTACACGTGCAAATATTATGCAATCTCACATCCGGTGATGCAATTGCTGAGTAATAATAAAAGCATGTTTTTGAAGCAACGTGTCATATTACACAAATATTGCATGATGCAAATAATATGCAAGATGTTAATTCACATCCGGTGAAGACGCAAGTGCAGAATAATGGCCAGCTGTCCAATGGATGTCCTGAAACGGGTTGTACTTTAAGCCAATTGTTGAGTAATTGATAAAAAATATTAAGATTCTAATGTACTGGTAATTGAATTTGTAAATAGTAATGGGAAATGGAAATTGGAATGCGGGAATTATTGATGGCGTAAATGGTTGTACTTTAAGCCAATTTATAAAAAAATTAATCTAGCACACTTGTAAATTAAACACATATATTCTTCTCATATTATTATTATTCCAATGTAATACATTTTGAGTGGTTTGTTTAGCGTATTTAATTTAAGCCATACATTATTACCAACATTAAATTCATCAGAATGTGACATTATTATGATTTAGAGCAGTAATTGTGGCAGATAAATCAATGTAGATATATATGTTGTGTAATGCATAAGCGTGCAAATATTATGCAAGCTTGCTTAATCACTTCTGGCGACGATGCAATTGCTGAGTAATGATAAAAGCATGTTTTTGAAGCATCTGCAACGTGTCATATTACACAAATATTGCATGATGCTAATAATATGCAAGGTGTTAATTCACATCCTGTGAAGACGCAAGTGCTGAATAATGGCCACCTTATTATTATTATTATTATTATTATTATTATTATTATTATTATGGTTCCAATTTAATACATTTTGAAGTAACATTTATTGGATTGATTAATAATTTAATACATTTTGAAGTAACATTTATTGGATTTATTTTAAGCCATACATTATTACCGAAGCAGTTCGTAATATAGTAATTGCTTCTTCTTCTTCTTCTTCTCATTATTATTATTATTCGTCATAAAGAAGATTAAAGTGTGACGTTATAAATTTGTAATTGAAGTTGGAAATGGGTGAGGGCTGTTTATAATTTGAAATACATACGTCATAACTTAAAGTGTGATGTTATAAATTTGTAATTGAAGTTGGAAATGGGGGGGGGGGATTTGATAAAATTCTAATGTAATATTAATTTAATTGATAAATAGTAATGGGTAAGGGAAATTCGCAAGTGTTAATTGAAATTGGAATGGGGGAATTATTGATGGCGTAAATGGTTGTACTTTAAGCCAATTGATAAAAAAATTAATATAGCACACTTGTAAATTAAACACATACATTCTTCTCATATTATTATTATTCCAATGTAATACATTTAGAAGTAAAATTGAGTGGTTTGTTTAGCGTATTTAATACATTATTACCAACATTAAATTCATCAGAATGTGACATTATTATGTTTTAGAGCAGTAATTGTAGCAGATAAATCAATGTAAATGTATATGTTGTGTAATGCTATTACATATGTATAAGTGTGCAAATATTATGCAAGCTTGCTGAATCACTTCCAGCGACGATGCAATTGCTGAGTAATGATAAAAATATGTTTTTGAAGCATCTGGAACGTGTTATATTACACAAATATTGCATGATGCAAACATCCGGCGATTGTTCTCTCAGCGTCTTATGTTACACAAATATTGTATTGATTACAAGTAAATAATAGCTATCTGCTATGTGTGCAAGTATTATGCAAGGTTGCTAATTTTACATCCGACGATGAAATTGCTGAGTAATGATAAAAAAACATGTTTTTGATAGTGACCTTGGAGGTAATATGGCTGGATGATGAGGTGAATTATTTAGAAGTGTAATGAAAGAAGTATTGCAGTTTGGAATAATTGACATTGAACAAGTTTAGACAGCAGTGGGAGGGGGGGCAAGATGATGAATAATACGCCCGAATTTATACAACTATTACACTATCACATATTTTATAAAAGATCTTTGTCAAAAAAAATTTGGTAGTGTAATAGAAGCCATTGCGTTAATAATGTCTCACAATATTTATTTTTAATTTTAATTTAGATGATACTGCATCTCCAGTCTCGGTTTGAGCTGAAGAAGAAGAAATCGCACAATTTAAATGCTCTGAGTGTAAAAAACAGTGACCATGATGAAGCGTGGTGAATGTTAACCTTGATTATGAAGAATGTTCGAATTGTAATAAATGTTCTTTTTGGAAATAGTTTTGCACTGTTATTTCTTCTATGTCTTAACCATCCATTTCCATCCCACATAACCAAAGGGTTGGGTTCGTTTAGAGAATTAACCTATAACACTTTCCTTTCAAATATTAGTAATCCTTTTCCAATATTAAGAATTGGTATATAGGTTTCCAAATATTAATAATCCTTAAGAATTGGTGTATAAGTTGAGATTATTCTAAACATATATGTTACCAGAATATAACATAATTCCAGAGGTAGCTTATTGATTTGGGAGTGGTGGATTTGAAATGTTCATTACATGTTTGTATGATAAAACCTGAGGATGATTGAGAGAATGTCAATGATTAAACTGAATCTAGTCATTGGGGATGGGGATGTGCTTGGTAAAAGAAAATAGTAACAACATAAAATTATGCGTATATATTTATTCATAAAAAGAAATACAATGCACTGAGTATTGAAATATATTTTCAGTTAGTGAATCCCAATTGTGATAATGTTTTCACCAAAATTGAAGAAGTAATACATTTTGAGTGGATTGTTTAGTGTATTTAATTTAAGCCATACATTATTACCCACATTAAATTCATCAGAATGTGACATTATTATTATTACTATTATTATTATTATTATTATTATTATTATTATTATTATTATTATTATTATTCCAATTGAATAAATTTTGAAGTAACATTTATTGGTTTTATTTTAAGCCATGTATTATTAGCGAAAGTATGATTTAGAGCAGTTCGTAATATCCACTTAAATTCCAGACTAGTATAATATTATACTGTATTAAGTGGATCATAAAGAAAGTGAAATTCTAAAGAAAGAGATTGAGTATGACACAAGTTGGAATTTATATTGATGCTATGTGATGCAAGCCTGCATTAACATCCCGTGATTGTTTGACCTGCGATGTATTATATTACACATAATAGCTATCTACTATTTTCAACAAATATTATGCTAGCTTGCAATACAGCATGACGCTTCATCATGGTCACTGTTTTTTACACTCAGAGCATTTAAATTGTGCGATTTCTTCTTCTTCAGCTCAAACCGAGACTGGAGATGCAGTATCATCTAAATTAAAATTAAAAATAAATATTGTGAGACATTATTACCGCAATGGCTTCTATTACACTACCAAATTTTTTTTGACAAAGATCTTTTATAAAATATGTGATAGTGTAATAGTTGTATAAATTCCGGCGTATTATTCATCATCTTGCCCCCCCTCCCACTGCTGTCTAAACTTGTTCAATGTCAATTATTCCAAACTGCAATACTTCTTTCATTACACTTCTAAATAATTCACCTCATCATCCAGCCATATTACCTCCAAGGTCACTATCAAAAACATGTTTTTTTATCATTACTCAGCAATTTCATCGTCGGATGTAAAATTAGCAACCTTGCATAATACTTGCACACATAGCAGATAGCTATTATTTACTTGTAATCAATACAATATTTGTGTAACATAAGACGCTGAGAGAACAATAGCCGGATGTTTGCATCATACAATATTTGTGTAATATAACACGTTCCAGATGCTTCAAAAACATATTTTTATCATTATTCAGCAATTGCATCGTCACCGGAAGTGATTCAGCAAGCTTGCATAATATCTGCACACTTATACATATGTAATAACATTACACAACATATACATCTACATTGATTTATCTGCTACAATTACTGCTCTAAATCATAATAATGTCACATTCTGATGAATTTAATGTTTGTAATAATATATTAAATACGCTAAACAAACCACTCAATTTTACTTCTAAATGTATTACATTGGAATAATAATAATATGAGAAGAATGTATGTGTTTAATTTACAAGTGTGCTATATTAATTTTTTTATCAATTGGCTTAAAGTACAACCATTTACGCCATCAATAATTCCCCCATTCCAATTTCAATTAACACTTGCGAATTTCCCTTACCCATTACTATTTATCAATTAAATTAATATTACATTAGAATTTTATCAAATCCTCCCCCCATTTCCAACTTCAATTACAAATTTATAACATCACACTTTAAGTTATTACGTATGTATTTCAAATTATAAACAGCCCTCACCCATTTCCAACTTCAATTACAAATTTATAACGTCACACTTTAATCTTCTTTATGACGAATAATAATAATAATGAGAAGAAGAAGAAGAAGAAGAAGAAGCAATTACTATATTACGAACTGCTTCGGTAATAATGTATGGCTTAAAATAAATCCAATAAATGTTACTTCAAAATGTATTAAATTATTATTCAATCCAATAAATGTTACTTCAAAATGTATTAAATTGGAACCATAATAATAATAATAATAATAATAATAATAATAATAATAATAATAATAATAAGGTGGCCATTATTCAGCACTTGCGTCTTCACAGGATGTGAATTAACACCTTGCATATTATTAGCATCATGCAATATTTGTGTAATATGACACGTTGCAGATGCTTCAAAAACATGCTTTTATCATTACTCAGCAATTGCATCGTCGCCGGAAGTGATTAAGCAAGCTTGCATAATATTTGCACGCTTATGCATTACACAACATATACATCTACATTGATTTATCTGCCACAATTACTGCTCTAAATCATAATAATGTCACATTCTGATGAATTTAATGTTGGTAATAATCAGGGAAAGGATTTATATGTAAATACATATTTACTTATAAAGCTAATATAATTTATATTTTGCATTATCTTTATGTTTCACAATGTGTAGGGTTGAAAAATCCTACTTTTATCTTCCATATTTTTCCATATTTTAGAGTTTAGTACATATTTTCGTTAATTTCCATATATTTTCCATATTTCATATAAAACAGTGCATATTATATTAGGTTTAACAATAAAACAAAACAAAATTCCATTAACTTTTAAAAATACATTTCAACAATAGAGATTTAAACACATGTTCAGTAATCCCTTTAACATCAGAGTTATTTGAAAATTAGCAGTCCTATCAACAATGGGAAAGTAAGTTACAAAACTGTATTAATTTAATTTAAAATTTTTAACAGACTTCAGTTGTGCAGCTCAACAGTTAAATGCCAGTCAGAGTACACATAGGTTCAGTTTTGTAAATCATACTATAAAGACGGTAAATATGCCAAAAGTACGTCATTCAGTCAATTTAAAATCAAAACTAACAAGTTACATTTCAGAATTTAAAGAAGATGGTTTATCAACTGACAATAAAATATTATTTTGTAATTTGTGTCAGTGTGCAGTATCATCTACACAAAAGTTCCTGGTGCAACAACACATTACAACTAGTAAACATCAGGCCAACAAACAACTAAATTCCAAGCAGAGACAATTGTTTTTAACACAACCAACAACATCGAATGTAAGATCTGAGTTTAACATCGACCTGTGCCGTTCTCTCATCTCTGCTGATATTCCTCTCTACAAACTAAAGAATAAGGTCTTCAGGGAATTCCTTGAAAAATATACTCAACATACAATCCCGGATGAGTCAACACTTAGGAAGACGTATGCTCCATCCATCTACGATGAGACAATACAGAAGATAAGAGATGAAATTAAAGATAGTTCAATTTGGGTTTCCATTGATGAGACTCCCGACAAAGAAGGTAGACTTGTTGGTAATGTAGTTATCGGTTTGTTAAGTGAACAATATTCTGAACGAATTCTTTTACATTGTGATGTTCTAGAAAAGTGCAATAACAAAACTATAGTTAAACTGTTCAACGAAGCTATGGGTATCCTGTGGCCAAAGGGTATTATGTACGATAATGTGTTATTCTTTATTAGCGATGCTGCCCCTTATATGGTCAAAGCTGGACAAGCATTATCTGTTGTATATCCTAAATTGACTCATTTTACTTGTGTGGCGCATGCATTTCATCGTGTGGCAGAAGTGGTCAGAGACAATTTCCCTAAAGTAGATTTGTTGATTTCATCAGTGAAAAAAGTATTTCTCAAAGCTCCCAGTAGAGTTAACGTGTTGAAAGAAATGTACCCTGAAATTCCATTGCCACCAAAGCCAATTTTAACTAGATGGGGTACATGGCTAGAAGCAGTTGAATATTATGCCGAACATATAGACTCTATTAACAATGTTCTCCTTGCATTGGACTCTGAAGATGCAGTCTCAATTGATACTGCGAAAACAGTTACCTGTGACATAAGTGTGAAGAATGACTTAGCTCACATTCAGCATACATTTTCATGCATCATAAAAACGCTCAAAAGTCTCCAAAATAGGCACCTTTCACTATCTGAAAGTTTTGAAATTATAAATAGTACTGTGGAACAACTGAATCGTGGTAGAGGTAAAGTTGCAGATGCAGTAAGAGCTAAGGTGGACACTGTACTTTCAAAAAACCCTGGATATGAAGAACTACAAAAGGTTGTTGCTGTGATGAGTGGTGAATCAACAGTGAAGATTAACTTGGACTTATCCCCAGCAGACATTGTGAAATTGAATTATGTACCAGTTACTTCTTGTGACGTCGAACGCTCTTTTAGTCAGTATAAATCTATCCTCAGAGACAATAGAAGAAGATTCACTTTTCAGCACTTGAAAGAAATGTTTGTAACCTATTGTTATGGTAACAGACAATAAAAATTGTGTTTTTTTGAAACTACATTGGAAGATAAGGTACGTCCATTATATTTTTTGTTTAGTTTGATTAAAATGTACCAATATTTAACGTACATAGTCATTTTTTTATAATTTTAAGTCCATATTTAATTCCATATTTTGGTAAAAATCCATATTTAATTCCATATTTTGGTAAAAATAACTACATATATATTTACATATTTCATATATTTTTAGTCCATATAAATCCGTTCCCTGGTAATAATGTATGGCTTAAATTAAATACGCTAAACAAACCACTCAAAATGTATTACATTGGAATAATAATAATATGAGAAGAATGTATGTGTTTAATTTACAAGTGTGCTAGATTAATTTTTTTATAAATTGGCTTAAAGTACAACCATTTACGCCATCAATAATTCCCGCATTCCAATTTCCATTTCCCATTACTATTTACAAATTCAATTACCAGTACATTAGAATCTTAATATTTTTGATCAATTACTCAACAATTGGCTTAAAGTACAACCCGTTTCAGGACATCCATTGGACAGCTGGCCATTATTCTGCACTTGCGTCTTCACCGGATGTGAATTAACAGCTTGCATATTATTTGCATCATGCAATATTTGTGTAATATGACACGTTGCTTCAAAAACATGCTTTTATTATTACTCAGCAATTGCATCACCGGATGTGAGATTGCATAATATTTGCACGTGTAATCACATCATTGTGTAGATGAAATCTCAGACATGTATGAACTTGTGTATTTCAACTATACAAACTTGTATGAACATTTGTAATTCAAATTATTACGTTACGCCCCAACCTGCACTTGTGAATGACGTGACACTTTAAGTTATGCCGTGTGTATTTCAAATTATTACCCCCCTCCCCCATTTCCAACTTCAGCCACATCCTGTTTAATTTACAAGTGTGCTAGATTAATTTTTTATCCATTTATGTCCCACATTCCAACACCCATTCCCCAATCAATTAAATTACCATTACATTAGAATCTCAAGAAAAAGAATGTATGTGTTTAAGTGTGATAGATTAATTCTTGGACACTCGCCGGATGTGACCTTGCATACATAGCAGGCGAGTGACTCAGCATAATATTTGCACACATAGCAGTTTTCAAACATGTATGAACTTGTGTCTTTCACTTGAGAACAATTGCCGGATATGACTCAGCATTATATTTGCACACATAGCAACATTGATGAGATAACAATGTATGAACTTGTCATGCCATTACATACCTGCATGACGTCACACTTTAACCTTGAACTCTTAGATTGCCATTTATAACGTTACGCCCCTTTCCTACGTCATAATTTCCACATTGAGGAGATAAACATGTCATGCCATTACATACCCGCATGACGTCACACTTTAACTTTGAACTGTTATGACGTAATTTAAGTTACACCCCTTTCTTACGTCATAATTTAAGCCCCCACCCCCTCCGTGACGTCATACTTCAGCCACGCCTGGGAGCCAGTTAGTACTATGACGTCACATGGGAAGCCATGGGAGCCAGATAGTACTATGACGTCACTTAGGGAGCCATGGGAGCCAGATAGTACCCACCATTTGTATTCTACTGAAAGCGTAGCTGTCTGGTTCTTTGTTACACGATGGAAATTATACCAATGCAATTAATGTGCCCTATTTCCATAAATTTTTCTGACCCACTAAAGTTAAACAACCATTATAATTAATTGTTTTGATAGATATAATGTTACGGGACATAATCAAATGAAACATATTTTAACTTTTATTTGAACCAGTATTATTAGTTGGTTAATCCTGCGCCGCAGCTGCGTAGCCTAAGAGTTCTAAGACTGGCGTTACGGAATGAGCGCTGGACCTAATCTTCAATGGAGAGACATTTTCTCATGAAATTTAGATCAGAGTATAGAACTGTTGTCCACCCACCAACATGATAAATACTGGTTGCATGATCGTTCACAAACCTCTGCTGCAGCATATGCGCGTGAGGATTACAGTCGGCAGATAGGCCTTCGCCTTCCGTTGGCTGTCGAGCAACGGAATTCTTTTGCTATTTTTATTCTTTTTTCGAGCTCGTTTACGGACTTATTAGGAAACAATGATACAACCAAGAGAACTAACCTGAACTTGAGTGCAATATTGATTGTAAAATCGCATTAAGGCTGGTTCACAATAAACCGGGAACGAGAACCAGAATGAAAACGAGAAGCAGAGGACGTGAATATGAAAATTTTTGATTCACAATAAACCGAGAACGTAGACGATTATGCATATCGATATGTATGTCAATAACGATATGTAAAGTCGATATTATGCATTCTGATGTTATTTGTGTATAATTGACCAATGGCGTTCTCTCATGAGTACAAGGCAGCCAACATAAACACAGGTTAAACAACTTCGAAATTTCAACTGAAACATTTCATTAGGTACGGTACTATAAATATGACCATGCATCTTTATTATCACAACCTATTTTAAGTCTACCATAACGTAAAATAATTAGAGAAAAACATTTGTAATAGAACAAAAGTGAACACAACAGTAGTTATTGAATTGAAGCATGAATATGTAGTGTGTAATACAACCGATACAGTAATAAAATATGATTCGCTTTCGATCGGTGTTCAAAGATGCAGCTATTGGAAGCCACGTATTCTCCTTCATTTTCTCATCTTTATACGAGGCGCGCCGCTTATCGTAAATGTGAGGATGATTTTCTTCAACACTAAATATTAGAATCTCATCAAATAAAACTTGCTCCATGATGCACAGCACAGAACAAAATAATGCATAGGTTATGTCACGGTCTTCTTGCTACAAAATATACGACGACAAAATAGCTTTCAGATAGCAATAGAATGAATCTGGTGGGCTGTGATAGGAAACGTGAACGCCAAAGTTGAAACTTGGCCAACTCTCCGTTCCCCATCTCGGGCTCCGGCAAGCTTTTCGTTAATTGTGAATGCTCACATTTAAATGTATACATTTTAACAATTTTACCGTTTTCGTTTTCGTTCCGATTCTCGTTTCCGGTTTATTGTGAACCAGCCTTTAGTAATAGTAGTTGGCGCTTATAATGAACAGGGAGCGAAACTTAGTGCCCGATGGAGAAGAGGCAATTGGTTTCAAGGTTAACTGTATCCCTCTACTGCAGTGATGTCAACTGATGCCCATAGGAGCAAGCGCGCGGCGCGCTTTAGAGCCCAGGAGAGCCTGAGCGCTTTACAGCGGAAAGGAAAAAGACAGACGAAAGAGGAAGCATCTACCGCTTGGTCGAACTATATACAGAGATGGCCAGCACTGATTCCATGGATAAAGGGAAGAGAACGTATTAAAACTGCATCCATGTTAATTTTCAGATTTGTCTGAGAAGTATAAGTGCATTATAAGAATGTAAGTTTTAATTTTAATGTTCATTTTTCACGAGTTCGCTTTTTTATTCAAAAGGAATATTTTCTCAACTTTTTTTTTACAGAAAAGTGAAATTTTCAGATATGTTTGCTTAGTAGCCTTACAGGTACTAAAACAATCTTTTCGTAAATCTAATACATCGTAAATACGTGTTACTGAAGATAGTGTTTTAAAATGTTTGAAAATATTCGCATGGAAAATGTTTGTAAGGAATTGAATTAACAAAGCAAATACTGTTACATCACAAACAAAAGATATCTTCTCTCCTGCACCGGGATTTTAACCCGGGTTTTCAGCTCTACGTGCTGATGCTTTATCCACTAAGCCACACCGGATACCACCCCGGCGTCGGACAGAATTGTCTCTGATTAAGTTCCAACTCTTGGGTTCCCTCTAGTGGCCGCTCTCTGCACTACGTCATAGATGTCTATGAACGTAGGACCGAAGACAATTCTGTCCGACGCCGGGGTGGTATCCGGTGTGGCTTAGTGGATGAAGCATCAGCACGTAGAGCTGAAAACCCGGGTTCAAATCCCGGCTCCAGAGAGAATTTTTCTCCGTTCCGTTACTCTTTCATCGTATGGTGACGCAGAATATCTGCATGGAAATATCATATGTACTTCGGTACATTAAAATAATATATAAAGATATCTGCCTATGTGTTGGTAAAACGTCAGCTCTATATCTTCAGCAGATTTCGAGATAATTTAATAGTCTGATAACAGAAAGTTACGCACCAATATCACCTAAAAGCATAATGCGATAAGAGTTTTGTCGTGTAATATTAGTTATAGTAATAACATATACATAGACAACTTTGCTTTGTACTATAATATTTTTTGATTACTTTTATAAGGCTAAAGATACCATCAATATCAGTTTCAACTTATCATGTCATATTCAGTGTCTTTCTTTGAGATAACACTTTCTTTATGAATGATGTGTTTAATTCACTTAATACAGTATAGTTGTAGTTATTATGGAATTTGTGTGAATATTCCTTCTTTACTCTTTATTATGTTATTATACAATATTACGCTAAGAAATAGGTGTTAGTACTTTTGTTTTACAGACAATATAGAAAATAACAAACAGAAAGAAGCCATATAAAAATAACGACATAAAATTTCACGTTCCGTTTGAAGTTTGTGCACCACTGTTTTCTTAATCCAACAGGCTGAGTATTCTTCCTAGCATACCTAGTGCTTAATACCCGCGCACGACGTCAAGGTCAGAAAAATGCGCTTGCTTTGACATCACTGCTCTACTGTGTACAATAGAAGGCGTGGGTTGTGCCCCGTTTAACTACTGTGTCTTATTATTCTCTGTTTACTTGCTTTGTGTTGTAATCCACGAGGAACTTTTTTTAATTGGTTATTTTACGACGCTTTATGAACTGCAACGAGTGACTTACATCATGCTCAATCCTTCAGAATTTCCTATTCATTTAGAAAAAAAAAAAGTTATAAAAATATTGTATTTCGCGTTTTATCGTGTTTAAGATAATCGCAATAATTTAGTATAAGTTGGATAGCGATTTTTACGAGAAAAAATAACCATATGTTAGGTATTATGGTGTGAAAATAATGATAAAATTGTTTCATACAAAAATTTATTCTACATATTTAAATTAAACACAACTTCATAACACTGAGAAAAAACATTATTTGTGTTATGTAATATCTGCTATTTCTATTTGTGGAATGAAGCATAACAGAAGTGGTAATATTATTTTCTTTCATTCTGCGCTTACGGTCAGTAACATTTAAATTATAGACTAATGTTTGTGGAAATTGCAACACCAAGAAGGATACATGTGACTGAAATTAAATTGATACCATAGATTAGGTACATGACAATATACAAATGATTAGAATTATAAAACTTTAACTGATCTATGACAGTCAGATTTCAGTATAGTATGAAGCTTCCATGCGCTGCAATCAGAGCCTTTTAGCGTCGTGGCATGGAATCAAAAAGGGCCTGGATATGTTCCTGGGGAATCTCTCTCCACGCATTTTTTTGCGAGTTCACAAAGGATCAAGAGTGGATATTAAAGGACCATGACGAACAAGTTGTCGACCAACTATATCCCAGACATGTTCGATGGGCGACATGTCAGGCGAACGTGTAGGCCAGGGAAGCAGTGATACCCTTCTTTCTTCGCAGAAGGCTTGCACAATCCTCGCCACATGTGGCCGGACATTGTTCCGCTAAAAGATGGCATGTGGAGTTGCCTGAAGGAGGGGCAGTACCTTGGGCTCTAAAACCTCCCTAATGTAGTGGTTGCTATTCACATTGCCCTGAATACGTAGAAGGTGAGATTGTATCCAATGACACTCCAAACCATCACAATAGACGTTTGTCCGCTATACCGCTCAACAATACAGACTCTCAGATTGCGTTCACCAAGATAGCATCTAAGACGTATGCGGCCATCATGGTAGGAAAGTTGAAGCAGGGCTCGTCCTAAAACACTACATGTTGCCACTCAGCAGCCAGTGACGGCGTTCACGTGTCCATTGCAGTCTGAGGCGTTGGTGGTTTCTGAACAATGGAAGCCGACGCAACAGCATGAGAGCTACTAGTTCAGCCCTCAAAAGACGGCGACGAACCGTTTAAGCAGACAGATCCACACCCGTTGCAGTACTCCAAAGTCGACTCAACACTGTGGATGAAGTTGTACGGTCCGTCATGGCCATGCGGACAAGATGGCGATCATCCCGTGCTGTGGTCATATTACGTGGTCCAGTACTCGCTCGTCCTCTGCGTACGACCCTCTTCTATCCACTGGTTCCACACACGCATCACTGTTATAGTAGCATGCCCTGTACGAGCCGAAATGTCACGGTATGACAAATCTGCTTCCCGGAGACCAACCATTCTCCCCCGTTCGAACTCACTCACTTCTGATATTGCGTCCTTCCACGTCGACGAGGCAGACCTGCACTAGCTTTCACGTTTCCACTTCGTTTGGAAGCTCTGCACTGACTGAGCAAGTCATAACACTGACCTTACTGGTGACACAAGAGACGTCACTGTTAAGCCTATGTGTATGCCATCTTCTGGAAACGTAATCAATTATTGGTGGTACACTGTTCTACACATCTCCCAAGTTTGGACTCGTTCGGGCCATTTTTTCTGGGAGTTGCACTTTTCACAAACAGTAGTGTACGAGTACATTGAGGAAAACCTTTCTGCGTCAACAGATGCACAAGGAACAGAGACTGTTGTAAATTCGGGTAATTCAACACGACAGCTCGTAATGCCTCAATCACGTCAGCTTTAACATTGAAAGTGTTGGATGATTGTTTTGAAACTATTTCTTTCAAAGTAACAAATATGCTATACTGGAATAATTAATTTTTATATTCTTGAAGTAACTCATTGTTTTAATCCTTTCTGTGAGTGCATTAACATTATCAGCATTTATCTGCACAGTATTTGCTGGGTTGAATAATTCATTTAAATTTACAAACAATGAATGTGAATCATAGAGCTCGTATTTTTCAATTTTCTGAATCACCAGTTTACTGACATGCTTAAATAATTATTAAATTTCAGTCTTCAAGTCCAAACTGAAATTGTTAATTAATTTGCCTACCGACTCCTCTGCATTATCAGAAATTACTACAGTATATTCATTGTATCCTTCATGTCATTATACTAAAATCTGTGGTTTCTATCTACCTCTCTCCACCGCTGGCCATGACTCTACTCACGCGCAAGTAAACAATCCCGTATTTATACCAAAGTAACAAACCTGTTTCACCGGACCACAATTTTCGCTGTCTGATAATGAGAAATCTACCCAAAACGAATACTGAACGTTAATAAAATTCGATTTCTCAGAGCTGGATATTGCCTATCTGTGGAATCAAACAGAAAAGATCATCCCTAACTTCCATGCAACTATTGAAAATATAATCTAAGGAAAGCCAACGCCAGACGTTCTCTGTTACAGATTACTAGGGATGGACAGAGACCCTATTGCGAATTCACTGGAAAGTTTTACAGCATGCACGATACAGCTCTGATAGCCATATTACTTTCTTGTATTCAGAACCTTAAAGGAACAATGATTCGATTGAGGTTAAGGAGAAAATATGGACGTTTTATGCATGTATTTCAGCGAAGAGCTAAAAAATTTATGAACGGCTTTAAATATTTTGTCAAGCACTGGGGCAACTCCTAAACACACAGAGAGATTTTTTCTTATACAATAGAGTATGTATTTTTCATATTTGCATCTAGAAATAACAATATAACAGATTTAAAGAGAGTTACATTATTATATTGCGGTTAACATTCTGACAAATATGAAGTATAAGTCAGACTACAGTTTCAATATTTTTTTCAGAAAAAATACTTTAAGCCAGAAAATTTATACACATGTACCCGTTTGCTGAGCTAAGATATTACATAAAATACAGATGTCAACAAGAAAATTATACAAGATACATATTTCGTTCGGAATATACTTATATTACTTTAATAGTGTTCTTTTCTGTGTCAGTGATGATGAATGATTACAACGCATGAACATAGAAGGTGTAATTACGATAGCTGAAATGAAATTTCTTGGTGCTATTGAAATAGAAAACATAATTGATAAATGAGAAAACGAATGTCTAAATATATTTTCTGTGATTAAAAATTAAAGAGAGGAGACGTAACTGGTAAAAACCCATCCTGAAGTTATTTCAAAATATTGATTCAAAAATGTAGAAAAATTGTCACGGATCAAATCTAGGTAGAATTTCTTATCTGAAAAAAGGTTTGTTAGTAGATATCTGAATGTTTATGCAAAATGAACATAATATTCTTCCATTTTCCTAATTAATTATACTCGTAGATGGGGAATACTTAAGCAATCTTTGGGGATCAGATTCCACATTCCATTAAATCTTTCAAGAGCTAGTGATTAAGCTGACCCCCATTATCAACTTGTTCGTGGGGTAAATATTTACATTGTTGAAAGTAAGCACAAAAATGACAAGTTTTGTCTTCATAAACCTGAAAATTTTGAGGAGAAGAACTTCTGTAGTGTTGAATGAAGACGTAAGAGTTTAATGCGATGAAGTGATTAACTTTCATTCATAGAGTTCTGCCCAATAACAGGTCTTTCACTGCAAATCCAGTATTCTCCAGTCTTTCCTATTTTCTGCCTTCCTCTTAGTCGTCGCATATGATCCATTAACTATCCACGTAAAAATGCTTTAATATATCGTTTGAAGATCTGTATGGCACTACAGCTGACAATTAGAGATGAACAAAACTAACTGCCACTCTCGCTCGCTGTGTTCGCTGCATTTGTCATTTGTCATTCGTCATTCGTCATTCTCGCTGCGCTTCGAGTCTCGCTCGTCATTCTGGAAATAGCATTTGGTCGGCGTGGAAAGATTTCGTAACTTTGAATAACATACATCATTGAAATAAATAACATAAATGTTTAAATGGCTATGATTTTGTCTCGTGACGAGAATATTGTACGAAATGGAAATATAAACATTGGAAATTTGTCCTTTGAAATGATGGAAAAATTCAAATACCTGGGAGCAAAAGTAACAAATATAAATGATACTCAGGAGGAAATTAAACACAGAATAAATATCGCAAACGCCTATTATTATTCGGTTGAGAAGCTTTTATCATCCAGTCTGCTGTCAAAAAATCTGAAAGTTAGAATTTATAAAACAGTTATATTACCGGTTGTTCTGTATGGTTGTGAAACTTGGACTCTCACTTTGAGAGAGGAACATAGGTTAAGGGTGTTTGAGAATAAGGCGCTTAGGAAAATATTTGGGGCTAGGAGGGATGAAGTTACATGAGAATGGAGAAAGTTACACAACACAGAACTGCTCGCAGTGTATTCTTCACCAGACATATAATTAGGAACATTAAATCCAGACTTTGAGATGGGAAGGGCATGTAGCACATATGGGCGAATCCAGAGTGTTAGTTGGGAGGCCGGAGGGAAAAAGACCTTTGGGGAGGCCGAGACGTAGATGGGAAGATAATATTAAAATGGATTTGAGGGAGGTGGGATATGATGATAAAGAATGGATTAATGTTGCTCAGGATAGGGACCAATGGCGGGCTTATGTGAGGGCGGCAATGAACCTCCGGGTTTCTTAAAAGCCAGTAAGTAAGTAAGTAAGTAAATAAATAAATAAGTAAGTAAGTTTAAATGAGACAAAAAGACAAAACAGAACAGTATCTTAGTTATCAAAATGTTCTGGTTCTATTACATGATATTACCTATGGTTATATAAATAGAAAAAAATAATTCTCAAAAAATTTGCATTTCTGAGAAACATAAAACGCGACAATAATATATTTTTACTTGGGATTGCACACTTGATCTTAAGCATATGAATAGAAAATTCCTAGCCTATAATAAGGGCCTAGTAATTAAATAATAACTGGGGAACGGATTATTATACATTGAAAGGTAGAGATGTTTCAAATAGGTTACTTGATTGTTTATACATATATAACAGTTGCCAAAGTAGATAAAAGTTCAGTCAGGTATAAACAACTGCTGACTTCGGGAGATGATCAATTTCGAGTCCCGAAACACTCACAACCAGTCTTCACATCAAGACTTGTGAAATTTTAACAATTGTCGGATATAAAATTAGTACCCTAAAAGTACACACAATTCCACATTTTTAAAAGAGATCTCGGCACACTAACTATTTACGCAACCTTTAAACCAGCCGGATACATCTTTCACTTCGGAGTGCGGCGTCCCAATGAAGATAATGGATGATTTGAGATCGATGTCGAAAAAGTAAAGAAAACTAATGCAGCACGTACACGTAAGAGTAACTCTAGCGTAATGCACTAGTTCGCCAAGCACAACGTCCTCAACCACAGAGGCAGGACTCTCTCTGGTTGTCTGTCTGGAGTGCTGACTCACTGGATCTCGAACATGAGAATTAAGATTTGTGTTCTTTACGGCGCGAAGTTCGAACAGCGACTTTTGTGAACCAAGTTTCTGCCATGAAGATCAAAGTACCTTTGGTATTGGTGAATTTAAAAACATTAATTTTATTCCATATATGCACCTGGGAAGGTAAGACCTGTCATTGGTATGCGTAGACCACGATGACTTCATCTCCTCTGTAGCGGCCTGCGGAAGAGAGAAAGTGCTTTCCCCTCTGTGCATGTTTGGTTCAGGTCTAATCTTTCCAATTATGCTACCTTAATTGGCTGTACAGTTCCGTATTTAACATAAACCGAAACTAGATATTAGCTTCACAAAAAATCAACGTTCTTAGTGAGCACAAATGTTACTTATTTCATTAGTTGTAGAGATATTATTATTATTATTATTATTATTATTATTATTATTATTATTATTATTTTATTAATAATAATATTATTATTGCAGTATTAATAGTAGTAGCAGTAATAGTATTGTATTTAGTTGCTTACAACTGCTATGAATATCGAGAATCAACTGGTGTGAGAAAATATGGCCTGGAGCCCATTAAAAGTTCAGAGTTATGCCACTAAAATGACAGTTATTAGTTTATACATAAAATGTGCTTTATATTCATGAAATACACTATATGAGATCTAAAATGTTACTTATCCTTCGAAGAGAATCATGCTAACGACTTGGTAACATCATTACTATCAACAGAAATATCATAAACGTCACTGTTCACATAAATAAGCAAATAATGGAGCTATCCACTTTTTGCAATAAAATTGAATATAATCAGACAAGCTTTGTACTTAAAACACAATTACTGTGTCAATATCATGAACTACAACACAAGCATGGCAAATATATACAGAGTGATTCACGAGGATTACCGGCACCTATGAAGCATATTTCTAAAGATATTTTGAGCAGAAAATGTCATATAAACATGGACATTATTCTCAATCTTTTCGGAGTTATATTAATTTGAATTTTTTTTTTTTGTAAAATAGCATTATTCTTTAGTTTTAAGGGTAAAGGAATATTACAGATAAAAAATGAACTATTGAGGAGTATCATTTCTTTAATTATCTAGTATTCTGTAGCTAAAAATGTGTTGTGAATTTCATAATTGCTTCGTACAGAGTTCTTTTCTTTCCATTTTTAACTACAAAATTACATTTTCTTACGCACTTGTCATAACAATTGTTACAAATCACGCCACTCTTGACTGTTTAAGACTGTACATTAGGATGCAGAATTAAACTGTAAAAAATCAAGTTCCTAAAGTCGTATGATTTGTAACAATTGTTGTGATATGTGCGTAACGATGATGCAATTTTTAGTTAAAAATTGAAAACAAAATCTGTATAAAGCAATTAAGAACACTTTTTTAGCTTCAAAACACTAGGCCAATTAAAGAAATGATACTTCTGAATAGTTCATTCTCTATTTGCAATATTATTTTAGCCTTAAAACTAAAGAAAGAAGGTATTTTACTAACAACTTCAAATTAGTGTAACTCTGAAAATATTGATAGTAGAACACATGTTTATATGACATATTTTGCTCAGAATGTCTTCGGAAATAAGCTCCGTTAGTAGTGGTAAATCCTCGTCAATCATCCGGTATGTGTATATGTATGTATGTATGTATGTATGTATGTATGTATGTATGTATGTATGTATGAATGTATGTATGTATAGACAAATATGTGTATATATATATATACATAGATATAATATATTATGCACATACATACACGTATACATATAGGCTGGACCGGAGGTAATGTCATTAATTTCAGGGAGTTATTCTTTGAGATATTTCAAACAAAAAAATTTAATACAATTTTGCTCGTTTTTGCTTTCTTTTCGAGATAAAAATTGGTTTGTATCAAACATTTTATAGCGTGTTTTGGGAAACCATTTTTTAAATCCTCAATATGCTCCGTCATTTTAAGAGAGCAATGTATTATGATAATAAATTATTGAAAGAATTTTAGTTTTGTCATTTAAATGTGCAGAAACCTGATGCGAACAAATATAACATTATAAAATTCATTTGCAGAACGAGAAATTACATTTGTTCGGATAAAATTTCTGCACATTTAAAGGACAAAATTAAAATACTTTTAATAATGTATTATCATAATAAACAGCTCTTTTAAAATGACTGAGCATATTGGAATTAAATTAATGGCTTTCCAAAAATACGCTATGAAATGTTTCATATAAAACAATTTTTATTTCAAAAAGGAAGCAAAAACCGTAAAAATTATATGAAACATTTTTGTTTCAAATATCTCAAAGAATAACTCCCTGAAATTAATGACACTTCTTACGGTTCACTCTATACAGGAGCTGTTTCCTTTTTGAAACGAAACGATTGGGAGCTCAGCTCCAATTCCACTGTAACTTACTATCAAATACTCGAAATCACACCGTTCTTGTGCTAAAAGGTCGGACATATTTTTTAACGTATGAAACCAGCAAAACGTTAATTTCACCAAAAAGTGGAGTCCTTCATTTGATTTTCCCTGTTCTTTTGAAGAGTGTTTAGAAGTGAAAGTGCCGCCTTTCTGTAATTCAATAAAACCAGCTAGTTAGTTCCCTTCGAAAAATTAAATGCTAATTCTGTTCATTCTTCAATCAATTCTGTGGTTCCAAGGTAAAAGGTGGTATATAAATTGTTGGAGAAAATTAGATTTTGCGATATGTTGTGAATTCTAATAGTTCCTTTATTGTGGCAAAAGATGGCATTATTTCGATTATTTTCCTCTCTAATCTGTTTCTATAAAACATAATTCCTGTAATTTTGTACGATCGTTCAAACTTTAAATGCTCGCTCCTGAAAAACTGTAACAAATGATATTATATTACATTTTGCTTTGGAACTACAGTACTAAGGGGTGTATGTAAGTTGAACAAAATGTTTCGTGGGTCTGATCTAAGATACGTAAATTGGGCAAAATTAATTAAATGTTTCAAAAATGAAATAAGTAATTTAAGCATAATACTTAGGTAAAAGACTAGTGAAGTGCTTTATGTGGAGTGTAGTATTTCATGGGGCAGAAACATGGACATCACGAAGAAATGAAGAGAAGCGAATAGAAGCATTTTAAACGTGGATATGGGGAAGGATGGAGCGTATGAAAAAACGAAGCTTTGTTGGAAATAGTGGGTGAAGAAAGAATGATGCTAAAGCTGGTCAGAAAGAGGAAAAGAAATTGACTGGGTGACTGGTTGAGAAGGAACTGCCTTCTGAAGGATGCACTGGAAGGAATGGTGAACGGGAGAAGAGTTCGTGACAGAAGAAGATATCAGATGATAGACGACATTAAGATATATGAATCATATGAGAATACAAAGAGGAAGGCAGAAAATACTGGCGAATACTGGGTTTGCAGTGAAAGACCTGCCCTTGGCAGAACACTATGAATGAATGAATGAATGAATGAATGAATGAATGATTTAGGTAAATTGAACAGAATGTATGCATAAAATGATCTACCTAGCTTCAATGCTGTCTTTCACCATCAATATCTCCATCTCTCCCAGTTCATCTCTGACCAGTTTAAGCGTACATAAAAGTGAGAAGCGCGAGCTTATCGTAAATCAAGACCAGCAAAAAAAAAAGGAGGAAAAAAATGTATATGTACGAGATGGCACCAGTACAAAATCAACACGATAACTCAATATGAATTCGTAGAGATGGTTTCATAAAAAAAATATTTAAAAAATGAAGAACTGGCGGAACACTATTACACTATTTATAAAGAAGTCAATTTTTTATTTTTTAAAGTTACTATTCCAATTATGTATTATTTTAATTTAATATCAAATTTATAATTTCAAATAAAACACAAAATTATTGACCACACTTCTATATGTAGGTACCGGTATTTCTGTGTAAATTAAGTTACATACCCATATTATAGTCTACTGTCAGTCCTGAGTATGTGAAAGTGGGAATGAAAATTTTGTTGTTTGATCTTAGTTTTTGCTCTGTTAACATATTTTCTATACTGAACTTCCTAACTCACATAATGAGTTTTTGCTCAATTTACATATCTGAAGTAGGATTCAGATAGATTTTTGTTCAATTTACCATCCTCGTAATTAAGAAGTGGCCACTATTTATGTATTCAATAAACCCTAGTGTTCTTGCAAAAATTTAAACCCATTAATCTTGGGTATGTGGCAAAGAAATAGCAAGAGTTCATGAAAACAGGATACTGAGCATAAATAACGTCACGAAAAAAAATACCGAAGTTTAGCGTCAGTTATTTCTCTGGGCTCATGCTCAGAATCTCAGAATGAGGCTGCTGTATTCTATGTGCTTGTGCTCTCGTCGGCGGATCTGCCTCGATATCGAACTGAGCGGTCCATCACATTCCACACGACTTGCAAGAAATGTACAGTCGGCCCAGAAAAAGTGGCAACTGTCTCCCGTAAATACAGAACGCATCGTCATGCTCTCAAGCTTGTTGTACGGGCAAACGTCGGAAGAGTTAGAATTATCTATTGTAATGTCACAAGAGGTCCAAGATTTGCCAAGGAATCCAAGAACGAAGCGAGTGGATTTATTTGGGAAATCTCAGACCTCGAATAACATTTATTAGGATTATTTCGTGAATAAAATAAAAATGTAAATAATATAATATCCATAAAATTCGCTCACAATTAATGTGAATAATTGTACTTATATTTATTAATACTTAACCTATTCAGACGTTGTAAAGTCGAAATAGATGAATAACGATTACTGCAATAAAGACATTGAATGTTATTCAGTACTGCCAATTGAGAAAAGCGAAATACAGATTTTAAAATGTTAATTACATGTACTGCGCATTTCTCTTGTTATTATAACAGAAATACGTTTTCATAATCTGCTGAAATCATAATTTAATTTGAATATTTTATAGTATAATTACAGCTTTGGGGAGGCCGAGACGTAGATGGGAAGATAATATTAAAATGGATTTGAGGGAGGTTGGATATGATGATAGAGACTGGATTAATCTTGCTCAGGATAGGGACCAATGGCGGGCTTATGTGAGGGCGGCAATGAATCTCCGGGTTCCTTAAAATCCAGTAAGTAAGTAAGTAAGTGAGTAAGTAAATAAGTAAGTATAGTATAATTACAAATAACCTGATTAGCACATTAATTAAATGAACAATTGTTATGAAGGAGTGTCCTTTTCTTTAGATACAATGGACATGGAATTAGAAGATGAAGATGTAGATGTGAGAGTAGGATTTCGCACTTTATTTAGTACAAGAGATTCACGCTCATCGATTTACGTTGAAACAGTTGGCGACACAGACTAAACAAAAGAACGACCATGCGATAAATTGATAGTGATAAATCAGAGCTACAGAAATTATCGCGATGTATGCCTGTGATTGGTTGGAATTCAAAATTTTATTATACTTCATTGGCCGAAAATGGAATGACGTCATATAAACGAAATAGTCAAAACAAATCATGAGCCCTCATGACACTAGGCTAGTTTCTGTGATTTCAGGCTTTCATGGTAACTGTATTGTTAACCTGTGATAGAGATTTTTGGTTGTTTAACATACTGTGACAAGAAATTTCTTGACAAAAAAGAGTATACACATGTATATGACTCAGTAAAGTAAATCTACGGGTCGTCCTCCTGACTTAAATACCAGATTGCGAAACCGATAGGTTGGTTGTATGGGGAATGATCACGAACTATCATGGCCTTCACTCTCTCCCGACCTAGTCTCTTGTGACGTTTTTGTGTCGGGGTACGTGAAGGATTCAGTGTTTGTGTCACCATTACCGGCTGATCTGCCAGAATTTCGGGCTCGTATCATTAATGACTTCTCTCAAGTTGACAGAAACATACTACATCGAGTGTGAGACGAACTTTATTGCAGAGTTTGTGTGCAAGCCATTAGAGGGCATATATTGAGCACTTGTAACATATAAAAAACTGATGCTGCCTGACCTGGAAACGACAGTAGATCTTACAGCACCAACTACCGTTAAAATTAAACATCTACATAAGCTTAGATTAGATGAATATGATTAACTTTTAACTACATTTTGTGTAAAGTATTCGGAATTTAAAAATTACAAGTCACTCAATTACAAAACACGTGAACAAATAAAAAAAAATAAAGAAAAAAGTATAATTGGAAATATTTTCAAATAGAAGAGAGCAGTATTGTGTATTTGGATCGGTAAAAGAGACGTTTTGTCACACTATTTAACAGTATGTTGGGCTTTAATTTCTCGATTCATTCGACACTACAGTATTCAATAAAAGTTGCTCGAGATATGGAGGATTTACTGTGTTTTGTCGGTTATGCTTGTCTAGTTTAAACAATTGGACAAATGACAGTTGGTGGGTATAGACTTAGCGAACAAACAAAGAACGAATGCGTTTACAGACTGAATTCGGTAGTGATCCGTCGCTTGCCAGTACATTAAAGAGAATACACATTCACTATGAACGGTACATTTTCACTTCATCATAGTTCGGTGAGTGCAGCGAACTAAAGCCACAAATATCGTATACCTGGCTTTCAAAATATCCCATTAAAGTGAAGTTATTAATAATCTAATCGAAGTATACAGAGACCAGGGTATTTTCTGGAATCCAAAGCATGCTGGCTAACGGAATAATGTGAGAAAACATGCTTGAAAAGCTATTATTATTATTATTATTATTATTATTATTATTATTATTATTATTATTAATATTATTATTATTAAGATTCGGATAAAGTACCTGTATCAGGAGAGGCACCCTAACCGTGCGTTTTGTTAACAAACATTAAATAGCTGTCGCGTGTTCCCCTAGATCATATATGTAACAGATATGTCGGGCTTATAAGCTTTGAGATTAACAACTTTTATCAGGTTTACTACGCTGCCATCTAGTTGTTACATAAGGAGTCACGTCAAAATTCCCATTTGAATTGCATTAGCGACTGTGCTGCCATCTCGTGTTCGTTTACGGCGGACGGGTGGCGATCCTGGCGGTTGTTCTCTTCAAAGTGCTGCCGATTTTAACGTAGCGAGGAGTTATCTGTTACATATATGATCTAGGGTGTTCCTCAGCCGACAGTAGTGACGACGTATATTCAATTCCTATCGGCTGTACTGTCCATTCACTGATATTTTAGCTAATGCTTTTTCCAGCAGGTAGAGTATTAGCTAGTGGAAGAAGCAAGTCAAGACACTATTCTATACAGATATACAACCTATCTGATACAGCTACTTTATCCGAATCATTATTATTATTATTATTATTATTATTATTATTATTATTATTATTATTATTAAAACGCTTTTTACAAAAGTAGCAAATTATTTTTATTTATATATTAAACATATTACATAGCCTACTTGTGCAATACATTACGTGAAACAATTTATATCTTTGCTAAACTTCGGTCATATTTAGGGGAGACTGGGGCAAAGTGGTCACCTTAAGACAAAAAAGCTACAGAACGTAAATTAGCTGTGTTATTCTCTCATAAACTTTGCTACTAAAAGACGTTTCCTTACTATTTTTAATGCAACCATTACCAATTGATTGCTAATTAAAATTTTTGTGTATTCAAGAATTTTCTGTTTGTCTGCACAATGACCGCTTTACCCCAGCCCCTGGGTAATGCGGTCCCCCGAAAATAAAGCTACTCATGAATGAATAATTGCATTTATATTATGAATTTATTCGACAAAAAATGTATATCAACCGTTTTTATCGAATATTACATCATTAAATTCACATTTTAAAATAGCATAATGAAAAAGAAATGCTGTCGACATTCATACAGAAAACCTGTCTTATTTTAAAAAAGTAACATAGCACTGAAAGTAGAATTAGGATAACAAAAAAATCACTCTAAACATTTATAAATACAAACTAGTATTAGTGCGAGAGAATAATTTAATGTTATTTTTTAAATTTCTTTACACAAAAATCACATTTAAAATCGTTGTTGCCATCATCTTCAAATCCACCATATTCCTCGTGGGCCCATTCTAAGCATGATGAACAACGTAGCCTATCCATCCTTCACCTCCGGTTGACCTAAGATATGTGTCCTTACAGAAAATGCACTCCACAATCATCATTTAGTGGTCAGGATTGCAACTGAACCAGTTTTTCTCTTTTGGAAACGGGAAATAGTGGATTTGGGTGGAGGACTGTTATCGTCCGGATTTACTGTGAAGGATGAACTAGACTGAGGAGTACTTGCTGCAGAAAGAAAGGTGATGGAACCATCATTAGGCGTATCTGAGGATGTGGATGGAACTGGGTCAAGAGCCAAGGTTTTTGATTGATGACTTTCAGATTTTTGGTATGTGTCAGATGTCCATCCAAAGAGAGTAGTGGAGGATCATTAGCAGACGGTTTGACATGGGACAGAAAATGATCAAATCATGAACTAAAAGTATTCAATTGCATCCATCCTAATCCATTGCATGCAGATATTGTTTCAGGTGGGGCACCGTCAGTTAGCTCTACTTTCATCTTCATTCGAGAAAATATGACCATGGGAGGAAGAATGAAATTTCTAGCTGCGGACATGCAGATCACGGCTGTTGACAATAGCCCACGTTCAGCAGAGGTAGCGGTTCCGACCTCTTTCTATCCTCTTTGAACAAGAACCTTGCTGGACTTCGTTTGTACCATAGTCAGGCCTGTTTCATCCACATTAAATACTGGATGTGAAGGAAAGTTCTTTCGTCCATGAAGATCTCCAACAAACTTAAAAAGGTTTCAATAATTTTTTGAACCCTTCGCTCTTGCTTCAGAAGTTACTTCTATTTTTTTCAGGCTTAGTTCTGAATGGCGTGCTTAGAAGCCGTAATATTAGTCTACGCCAATAAGTCCAGTGTTTTTATTGAATGGGTGCTTTATGTGGCGAACATCTGTGATAATTAACTCGTAGAACATTCTTTCCATCTTTAAAATATATTCTACGAGTTCTCTCTCCTTTTCGGGAGAGAAAACAGGACGTTTCGAATCAAGAACTTTCCTGTCTTCAGTCGCGTCTTGGTTCGAGTTAATTCTTCTCTTAAGAGTCATTCTTGGAATTCCAAATAATTTGCTGACTTTTTTGCAGCCCATTTCACCCTTCCTAAAACACCTGATAGCCTCGCCCATTTTTATTGGACTCCAGCTCTGTGGGGAAGTTTTGCGGGGTCGATTTCTAGGCATTTTGTGTGTTATATGTAACAAAAAAAATATTCAAGCATTTAACATTTTCTGGGGCAAAGTGGTCCCCTAGAAAAAAAATGGGGACCACGTTACCCCGACCGATCCATTTTATATAAAGTCATGGCTACAGACAGACGCCATCTTATATAGTTTCGCAGACAGACGCCATCTTATATAGTTTCGATAATCATTGAAATATGTAGTATAGAAATGGGTCTTACATGAACAATAACTTTATATAATTACTCTCCTATTCACAGAACGTACAGTGATATGAAACAGGAAGCTTACCCTATATCGGATCTTCAAAAAATGGAATTTTCTCTTTATCTTGTTATTTAACACGTCCAAACACTTCACCAGACACGTATGTAATGGCTGGACAGAAAGGGAAGTACTACGGAAATCTAAACGGAGAAGGCAGCACCAACTGACGAGATAAGTAGAGGGTACCACTTAACCCCGGGGGACCGCTATAGACGGGTCTCCCATACCAGTTAATATTTTACGTCTAATTTATTTAGCTTTATTTCAATCCATTCTCCAGTATGGAATTTTAGGGAGAGGAAATGCTTGTAATTCTAATCTCACACCACTAATACTTATTCAGAAAAGAATAATTAAAATATACCTTAATAAACCAATTGATTACTCATCCGAGCTTTTGTTCACTGGTTTTAATGTTCTGAAAATTAAACAAATTTATTATATTGCTTTATTAAACTTCAGACATAAAATTCCCAATAAATTAAAATTGTATCATCATAAATATGGAAGTAAAAGATCCGATTTTATACGACTAGAGGAAGCACTGTTTCACAAGCACAGCTTTTAGACATGGTACCTACATTGGTCCAAGGTTATATAATAAGATAATTGAAAAATACCCAAATTTCGAAAATTTTAGTATCAGAAATTTAAAAAATAGCGTTAGGAATTTAATTTTTAAAGAATATATATATATATATATATATATATATATATATATATATATATATATATATACATATGAGGTAAATTGTTAAAATTGGAATTGTATTTTTTAATGTTAATTTATTCCTATAATTTTTTTCCTTGACCCACTTTGTGTCAAATAATTATCTTTATTTGTGTTAAGTATATGTTTAGATAACTCCCTGAGCACGAGTTTTTATTCGTTCAAGGAAGAATTAAGACCTTTTTGCACATGTTATTTTACTAACAATAAACAGCAACAATATTTATTGCTTTGCCATGATTAAGCTCATACGATATATGTTGTTTACTGTATGGCACTGAAATAAAAACAGAAAATTGATTCATTATTGACATTTTCTCGGAGGGAGAGACAAATAGAATGAGAAAACAGGAATGAATTATACGCAGCTACGCATGGTTGGCATACAAACATTAGGCCTATGCTATTTCTGCTGGATAAATTCAAACCAAGAAAAACAATTAATACATCCATGAAATCAGCTGTTTCGACAATGAATAAACATTTATGTAGGGTCTACATAACAATTTTGTACGAATCCGTTGTTGCCAGAAATCGAAGTGGGATTGCTATTACTTCATGAACTGGTATTGCTTCTCAAAATGTTGCGTCTTCCTTGCAAATTTTGGCCCTAATGTTTAAATAGTAATACGTGTTCGAAGTCTGTAGCTAATATTCGACAGAAATTCTGAAACTGACTCGATCCAATTGAGTGAACCATTATGCAAGTCACTGCCTTTATACTGACCGAAACTTTCGAAAAATGCCGTTTTAAAATATTTCTTAACTTTCTTTCTGTTCAAATCGCTTAAAATAACGACGGTACTTACAATAATTACAACTTTGTCACTGCGAATAATCAGCGAAAATGAATATGCTGATTCGTATTTGCTTCCAACAGAGACCGAATAAGGAAAGTTCACACTAGTCAAACGGTTCTGGTTTGTTCGCTAAACCTATTTTTTTTTTTAATTTTAGTAGGTTATTTTACGACGCTTTATCATCTTAGGTTAATTAGCGTGTGAATGAGATGAAGGTGATAGTGCCGGTGAAATGAGTCCGGGGTCCAGCACCGATAGTTACCCAGCATTTGCTCGTAATGGGTTGAGGGAAAACCCTGGAAAAAACCTCAACCATGTAACTTGCCCCGACTGGAATCGAACCCGGGCCACCTGGTTTCGCGGCCATACGCGCTAACCGTTACTCCACAGGTGTGGACTTCGCTAAACGTATACTTACTTCAACAGAGAAAGCAATTCTCTGAGGTCTTGGACTCTATGACCCTAAGGATTGTATTTAAGCAGTCCCTAAAAGTCAGCAGTAAATGGATGGAGTTAAGCAATAAAAGACCAACCGACAAAAACACGTTTTCGAAATATTCATCATTGAAATAAATTTGGTTACCCTATTTATTAAGTATTTTATGCAAGGAGTATTGTAACATTCATACTATTACAAATATAGGCCTACTTAGTACAAGTAATAATAAAAAGACTAACCGATTTTTAATAAAAGACCAGCAGTTGATTTAATATTGCAAAGTAAAATAAATTGATGAATTTTATGTAATAAAATAATTTTGCTTATAAATGGCAGCAGAGTGCAGATATTGCTTTCATGATTTTTTTTAGTTAAATTTCACTAGTACTGATGGATCTCTCATGGATCAAAATGAAGGAGCTGGAGCAGAAGCTACTTGTCAATACTTTTCTATTTATAAAAATGTTGGCAACTACACAACAAAGTTTGATGGTGAAGTTGAAGCCAATTATACATCACATCAAAATGTATTTGTTTGGCTAAACCAGTGCAAAAACATAGTCATCCTGTCTGACTCCAAAGTTGCAATCCAGTCCATCAGCTCAACTACATCCCCTAAAATGGAAAAAGTAAAAGAAATTTATTGCATGGTAAAACAAATTCAAATGCTAAATAAAAAAGTGATCTTCCAATGGATCCCGGCCCACTGTGGACTGAACGGTAACGAGAAAGCAGATATGTTAGCAAAGAAAGGAACTAAAATCAACTTTAAAAACAAATTTCAAGCTCCGATATGAATCAATAAAACGAGTCATAAAAAGAATAAGTAACAGCGAAGAGGCAAAAGATCAAAATTCAAAATGGAAAGAATCATTCAAAGATCCAAAACTAATTCCTGATCTACCTCGAAAATCTACCGTGGCCATGTTTAGATTGATTACTGGTCATGATTGCCTCAATAAACACCTCCATCGTATTGGAGTACGGAATTCACCTAAATGCTTACTTTGCACCAGAGAAGAAGACATGGAGATGGAGCACCTGGCTAATTGTGAAACTCTTAGGACATTTGTGGACATTCCATCAAAATATTGGGAAGCAAGAAGGATGGACTTCATTGTTAAATCCAGAGCATTAGATACACATACATATTACACTAGTCAACAGTCATTTTGAGCCAGACGTAAAACTAACAAATTCTTACTAATTTCGATCTCCTGAATTAAAAAAATAAGAAGCAAATTGTTCCAACAGTTCGAGTTTTCGAGATGCACAATATAACTCATTTTCTCTGCATTTTATTTAAAAAATCTCAGTATTTCGTGTGTAACTATTTTGTTTTACATGAAGCTCTTATCATCCAGTCTGCTGTCCAAAAATCTGAAAGTTAGAATTTATAAAACAGTTATATTACCGGTTCTTCTGTATGGTTGTGAAACTTGGACTCTCATTCTGAGAGAGGAACATAGGTTAAGGGTGTTTGAGAATAAGGTGCTTAGGAAAATATTTGGGGCTAAGCGGGATGAAGTTACAGGAGAATGGAGAAAGTTACACAACACAGAACTGCACGCATTATATTCTTCACCTAACATAATTAGGAACATTAAATCCAGACGTTTGAGAAGGGCAGGGCATGTAGCACGTATGGGCGAATCCAGAAATGCATATAGAGTGTTAGCTGGGAGACCGGAGGAAAAAAGACCTTTAGGGAGGCCGAGACGTAGATGGGAGGATAATATTAAAATGGATTTGAGGGAGGTGGGGTATGATGATAGAGACTGGATTAATCTTGCACAGGATAGGGGCCGATGGCGGGCTTATGTGAGGGCGGCAATGAGGCTTAGGGTTCCTTAAAAGCAGTGGCGTATACTGGTTAAAGGGTTTGGGCTACCGCTGACCCTATTATTACACAAAATGTATCGAACAATTACTTTAATTTTAATTACTATGGTAAAACTAATAATACAAAATTATTACATTATGTTATATTATAAACTTTTTCTTTTGTAATTTCCTTGGGCTACCGCCGCGCCGGTAGCCCCGGTAGCCCGCAAAATACGCCCCTGCTTAAAAGCCATTTGTAAGTAAGTAAGTATATGTATGAAAACTCATTATGTGAAAACAATATCAGTATAAGTAGGCCACCATGTTAGAAGCATTTGTAGAAAAGGAAATTATTTTATTGCTCTTTTACGAGTCTATTTGGAGGGGGTGAAACAGGTTCGCGGTATCAATTCGCTGAGTTTACCTGATTTTACTTGAGATGTGTAGCCTATTTCTTTCACTGTGAGCTTTAATTACATTACTGTAGTTTATATTTTGCAATAGACCATCCTGTCAAAACCACTTCTAGAAGCGGAAATTGTTTCATTGCTCTTTTCGGTTCCATTTGGAGAGGGGGAAACAGATTCGCCGTATGAAATAGCTTCAGTTAACCAGGAGATTTCCGTTATTATTCTGTGTAAGACATGTATTCCTTTAAAGTGTGCTTTAATGATAATATTCAGAGTACGAATGGTTTATATGTGCGGATTTGAAGGTTGTAGCATTGCATCTTGGAATGCAATTAGGCTACACAAAAGTCAGCTATTTTCTGTGTGAATGTTAAGTACGCTCGCGATAAGCATTATAAAATAAAACGACAGTCACTAGAGCCAGGGAAGAAAAATACTATAGATTAGCCTCTTGTACCTCAAAGTAAAGTAATTTTACCCCCTTTACACATTAAGTTACTGTTAATGAAGAATTTTGTTAAAGGAATGATTAATCATAAAACTGAAGCATTTAAACATATCCAGGAAAAATTTCCTGCTGTTAGTGATTTAAAAATAAAAGAGGGAGTTCTCAATGGACCACAAATTAGAGAAATAATGAAGGACAATCACTTCGAATCTTTGTTGGAAGGAAAAGAGAGAGCCACCTGGATTGCATTCAAAGAGGTTGTATTAAATTTTCTGGGTAACTGTAGAAATGAGAAGTATGAAGAACTTATGAAAAATTTACTGTTGGCATATCAAACTGTGGGTTTTAAAATGTCACTGAAAATTCACTTCCTTCACTTCCATCTTGACTTTTTTCCCGAGAATTGTGGCTATTTCAGTGATGAGCATGGTGAGCGCTTTCATCAAGAATTTTAAACTATGGGAAAAAGATACAAAGGACAGTGAAGTACCAATATGCTAGAAGACAATTGTTGGAATTTAGCTCGTGTTGTACCTGATGTCCAGAGTAAAATAAGATGCAGAAAAAGAAAGCTGTAATTTTGTAGACAGTGAATATTAACCTTATTGTCATTATATATAGCAGTATTTTGAATAGATATAAATTCGAAAATTTCTCAAAAACCGTAACCAACAACTGTTTTTATCGTCATGTTCGTTTTCAGGAGACTCAAATTATATAGAAAATATCACTTCCCCAGCGCAAAAAAAATAAATAAATAAAATTTGTAACACAGTGTTATAATATAGCCAACAACAGATGTATGCAAATGTCTCAAATGTTTCAAATTGTCGCTTGGTTGTTGCACATCTCCGTCCAATTACATCGCAATATGCGGTGCGATTGCCAACTGCTCCAGTAGCTCAGATCTAGAATGCGGTATTATTTTTACGCGAAATCGATTTGGATCCTCTGGTGCTAACATGAGCCATACTTATGAAGGATAATATCGGAAGATGAGAATTTTTCTCCAGGTTCTTTCATTATCCACCAATACTTTCCATTTCAACCTATGTACTTTCTTATTTCATATTATAAAAATATTGTTTCAGGGTAGGTGTACGAGCTTCGTTTATGCCGAGTAGAGATGACCTATCAGTTATTTTTTCTCAGTAAATATTGACAACTAAGTTTCTAGTCCAATGGGGACGCCCGATTATGGTTTCTGCTAGAAGGACTAGAAATATTCTTGATACTGGCAAGGGAGAGATGGTGGTGGCTCCTAACGACTGTCATTTGTTGTTATCTGTCGTTGGTATTTGTGGAGTGAACGTGTCTAACGGAGACCGTCTTTGGGACAGCCTGCTAGTGTTTGGGGAGAAGTTTGTTATCTAATGTCGACTCAATGGTATCTTCGGAAAAGAAAATCCACGCATAGGGACATTTACTTGTTTTATCTCATCTCACCTCCCCTCGGTTATACATGCAATTCATGTAATGAATTCAATTGTGTGGTCTACAAATGAAAATTTTTTCGCCCTTCCTCAGACTTACTCAATTACTCATTCACTTATTCACACGCAATTCAAAGTTTTAAATTGAACTTTCTCGCACGAATGAAGAAGTTTAATACTGCAGAGAGTATCATAAGGTTTCATAAGTCTTTTTAGCTTGTTTAACATTGTTTACATGGCAACTTCATGCATTAAGAACAAATAAATAGATTTTTTAAATACTACACACTTAAAAGAGAGTAAATAAGTCAATTTTCACTCCAAAATATATAATATACTCGTACAGGAGTCTGAAGAGATTTAAACACGTTCATCAAATAATAAGCAAGGGAACGCTCCTTTTCAATTAAGACACATTCTCTCTAACAGCTTACAATGGTCAATGACAAACATACCAACATAACCAACATAACATTATGTTATTTTAACTTCCTACAATACGTGAAATTGCGGTATCAATAAACGTTTATTGTAGTGGTTACTCTTGAAATAAGCGAGCTTTGTTCATGAACAGAGTTCGCAAATATAAAGTCAAAAATATTGTTTACAAACGAACATTTCCTTCAGTTTGTGAATGAGGTTATGTGTGACTGAAGACATGTTAAAAAGCAAAGACGAGTTATTAATATACTCTGCAGCATTTTCGGTTCCTTAACCTTGCAACACTTACCGGGGTGCTCGAGTACCCCAGAGGTTTCTAAAGTTCTGGTGCATGGCGACTCAGTATCGCTGGACTGGTAGGGACTCTAGTACTTTCAGTTACGAGTACTAGAATTCCTACCAGTCCATGGATATTGTGTCGCCATCTACCAGTAAGTTTAGAAATCTCTGGAGTACTCGAGCACCCCGGTAAGTGTTCCAGGGTTAAGAATAGATAAAAGCTGCATGGCCTCTAATTCAAACCACAATGATTTGTAAATAAAAGCACCACTCCCAGACTTCTCACTTTTCCTTTCCTGAACTAGTATAGCTATGATTTCAGTTCCCTTTCTACTTCCTCTTCAATAGGACATTTTTACATTTGATCTTGACCGACTCTCAGCAGAACACTGTTCTCCGGGAACAAATACGTACAAAATATGCGAACAGTATCATGTTGCAGGAATGTTCCCAGACGAATGAGCATAGGCCTACGTAGTTCACAAGCATTGTTCGTGAAGAAAGTTTTCGTTGGTCTGGATGAGCTTTAAAAGAGCACGTTTGAAATGTTTGGTATCTAAGGACCGATTTCATCAAACATATTTAACTTTAATTGTTCTTATATTCCTTCTAATTGACACTTAAAGGAACAATGCGTTTCACCAACGTAAGTTGTGTTTTAAGCTCTCATTAAACTACATTTAAGTTAATTGGTCAATATTGACCCTTTAAATAATTAATTCCGCATTAACGGCTATAATTTTCATCATGGCGAGGACGATAGGCTTGGTATTTTAAAATGATGATTTCTTACCACGACGGGCGATGATAATTTTCAAAAGGGAAGATTATTTTAATAAAACGGACGAAAAAGATTTCGAAATGCGGTTTAAGCTAAAAAAAAAAACATAAGCACTGTATATTTGGAATAGTACAGAAGGTGATTTAGAATTTCCAACTGATAGTTAAATGCTTCATAATATTATTTCAATTATACATTAAAATAGTACATTATGCAACGAGCCTATAATGAAGGTAATTAAGAAGTGAGTATGGATATTTATGAAACGAGCGCAAGCGAGTTTCATAATTTTCATACGAGCTTCTTAATTACCATTATAGGCGAGTTTCATACGACTTTTTATGCTCGACCATATTTCTAACTTGATATTATTAATTTTTTAGCAATGTCCCGTATGTTGTGAGATGTGCGCAGACGCGAAAGTATTGATTTTTTCCGAGGAACAGATGTCCACATTGACCTTGCTAGGCCATAAGAACCTACAGAGATAACATTAAAATTAAATTAGACATTGAAAAACGAGATGACAAATTGAATTTATTTGAATATTATTTACAATTAACGCTAATTATTATAGTAACAGAACATAACCTTCTGCGACAGTATTGGATTTCCAGCCTCCGTGACTTTTCGCTAATTGTCTTTCGATTGCATATCCGAGAATAATCGATACTTGCGGTTTTATAACGGTAGAAAGCTGACCTGTCATTGGCTGAACAGTTGTAACCTGAGTCGTCATTGGCTGAAAGACCTGACCTTTAATGAGTAGGTGTACTTTAAAGGTCTGCTACCAGGTGTATAATTACTACATTTCGGCATGGTCGAGCATAAAAACGTTTAATTAATCTTCGCTTGCCTAAAGTCTGGTAACTTAAGTAATATGAATAACAAATTTAAAATATAAGCCTAAAATTTATTAGGCTACATTTGAAAGCATTGGAACATCGCATATCCATGAAGTCTTTCCATTTTGCTTGTTACATGTATTTTCTTGTATTTATTTCATGTTATCTCGTTTTGTCTCATGTATTGCTGAAGGCATTGGGATGATGTTTTTATTGCATTCAAATCTATTTCTACTTATTTCTAAATTCTGTCCATCCGTCTTTTTGTTTACGATGATTTTAATATGTTTTGATATTATCTCTGTTTATGACATCATTTTATTGTCGCAATATATCAAATTAGTTCACTATAAAGGTCACTGCATACATTAACAAGGCATATGGCCTCCGAAATTACTATTTTACTATGACTCCCAAGGCCTTGATGACTTAATAATTGTGAATTAAATTAATTTACTTTATTTTAAAATCGTATTAGTTTAGTGAAATGCAAACGAATTAAATATGATTTAACTTCCGCATTTAAGTTAAATTACAATTAGTTAATTGTGGATTAGTAACATATTGGTAAAATTAGCCCTAAGTATATCATTTGTAAAGTATTATCTAACGATTATATAAAAATTTAAATACACAGATTTCATTACACAAAAAATACCAACAATAAATGGACACTGTTCTAACGATTATAGGCTTATGTGGTGGCACCACTATATGTAATAAATTAAGATTTCAAAATAAAATACGAGGTCTTCGCCGTAGCTCGAGTTGCCGCGTTTTCGACTATAAATCTAGGAGATCCGGATTGGATTCCCGGTAAAGAAGTGCAGCTTTGTCCCCTATCCGAAAGAATCAGGTAGATGTCCCATGCTTTACGTGTGTTTTCTCAAGCCTCAAGCGACAGTCTTTTACTAAGGTGATTTCAAGACTAGGCAGTCTCGATACTTGTTATTGTGTAGAGTTAGTTCGCGATCATAAACAGACTTAAGACGGAACGGGTCAAAAGGAAAATACTGTGATCGATAGAAATGACGTTCGCTGTGTAACGAAAGATTATATGCCTGGACAAAATAGAGAACAAAAAGTGAACAATTTATTTGCATTTGCAAAGGTCAGTCAGTGAGGTACAAATAAAAATAGTGACCTACACTTTTAAAGAAGCTCCTGAAGCTATCACCGCCAGTTGCAATAATAATAATAATAATAATAATAATAATAATAATAATAATAATAATAATAATAATAATAATAATTTATTTTAGCTGGCAGAGTTAAGGCCGTAAGGCCTTCTCTTCCACTCAACCAGCAGAAAGTGTATATACATATGCATGAACTTACAAAGAATTCAACAATTTGATTTAGATGAGAGTTACATGTATACAAGAGTTATTTACGAATTAAACAACAAAATACTATGAACTATTAATTAAACACTGAAATAAACTGTGTAGCAGAATTAAACTAAAATACATAGAATGTTAATATATTTCAAATTATATTAGATAATAGAAAGAGATTATTATGAGACAATTTTGAAAATGCAGCACAATCAGGATGATGTCTAAAGAAAAAAGCAACAGTGTAGTCAGTAATATTTTAAATCAGTATGATTGGAGTGAAATGCTAATAAGATTATCTTTTAAGCTGTTCTTAAAGGTGTTTGTTGTCTTGCAGCCCCTAATACTTTGTGACAAGGAATTCCAATGACGCGAGGTGGATATTGTAAAAGATGAGGAATAACAAGATGTTCTATGAAGAGGTATATTTAGCGTGCCACAGATAAGTGATCTGGTATTTACGTCGTGGTTAGAATATAGATAAGAGAAACGAGACGAAAGGTAATTTGGTGTTGAGGTGTGCAGAATTCGAAAGAGTAAAGACAAAGAGTGTAAAGTTCTGCGTTCTTTAAGTCGGAGCCACGAGAGACTTGCGAAGGACGGTGATATGTGATCATATCGTCGGATGTTGCACACGTATCTGACGCACATATTCTGAGCTCGCTGTAACTTGACTGACAGTTCAGAACTTAGATCACTTAACAAAACGTCACAATAATCGAAGTGCGGCATTACTAGGGTTTGTACTAGGGTAAGTTTTAGTTGCTGGGGCAAGAAGTTTCTCAAGCGACTCAAAGAGTGAAAGGAGGAACAGATTTTTTTTATCGTTTCTTTAACTTGAAAATTCCAACTTAGATTATTATCAAAAAAGAAGCCAAGATTTTTTACGACAGATGAATAAGGGATTAGCGTGTTGTATGGTATGGTGTATGGTGTTATGGTATCGAGATGATCGATGCGCACACGAGTAGCACAAGCAAAACAAAGAAGCAGCAGTTTCAAGATGGCTGCACATATACACGAGTATATCATTGTCGAGTAGTGCTTGTTTATGCGATTTCTCTGCTAAAAACGTCTGGCAGCAAAAAAATTCATAAATAAATGCTTCCCGTATAGGGTGAGCATTGTCTGCCACATCAAGCTGTCTACAATTGATGTGCGGAAGTTCTCTGAAGAGTGGACAAGTATCAAACAAACATCGAGTTGGTCGGCCAGTATAGATTGCTACGAAGGCAAATGTGCAGCAGGTTGATGACATGATCCGAGCAAACAGGATGAAGAGGACGACGAGGATTCTTGGGTGCGTTATTACCAGTTCGAGATAAGATATGCACCATTCCTCGGATCAAGTCGCCAATGGTATACTCATGCAGTGGTACCGTCATCTTCCAACTGCTGCTTCTTTGTTCCGCTTGTGCGAACATCGATAATAATGCCAACTAGCGGTGGTAGTTTCAGAAGCCTCATTAAAAAATGTAGGTTGCTACTTCAATTTGTAACTTGCTTACTGATTCTCCCTAAGGAGAACATTCATATGAACGAAGGAATGAGTGACTGAAACTTTAGAATGAATAACAATACAGCCCGAATAGGCATTTCACTGCTAATCTAACGAAAGTAAAACACAAGTAGTTGGCTTAGACGAATTAAAAGATCATCTGAGGTCAGAGAAGAAATTAAAATGATGAGGGAGTTAATCTCTGCAATTTTCGTTGAACGTAGGCTATTTTTAAAACTTGTGCAGGCCATAATCAATCAACTTTCACTCCTACTTCTTTTATGTATCCATAGTCTTGCTAAATTTAATACTTTACTTATTACAATAAAATGTCACGTTTTCTTTTTGACATGGAGTGTGTAGTATATACTCGACCTTAAAGAAGAGAAAAATTGTAACGTTTAGGCTTGAAAGATAGTTCTGTAAACTTTAACTTCACTGGTGGTACTAGGGAAACGAAAGAATATCGTACTGTCTTACATAATCCATGGCCTACTATAATACAATAAACTCTTAAGTCTCTTCAGGTCACTTGCATTCACAGGATGCAGTTACGTCACACACGATATAAGCGCAATTGCCTGGAAGATTTCATTATTACACAGGAGTGCATGTATATGTATAAGCTACATGGACGAGTCCATTAACATGGAGAGGTGTTTACATAATTCTGAAAGGGTAATGTAGTCAGTAATGTTTCTCCATAGAAGCTAAACGGATATGTGCAGAATATCAATGTGAGTACAGGCATGAGTATCGAAAGCGCAAAAAAGAAGCTCAAAACAGCGAAAATGTAAAGAAATGAGGGGTAAAAAGTAATAAGGAACATATAAAATTGTTAGACAACGTAAACTACAAAGACTTGCAAACAAACAAGCACCTACAACTACCATGATACGTATACAATAGTGTAGTAAGTAAGAGTCTAAATTCGGTTAGCCCTCCTGACCGTGTAACGAGTGAGCCCGTGTTCAAATCCTGGTTGAAACTATTTCCCTTGTTGGGGTTTTTCCAAGGTTTTTCCTCGACCACTTGAAGCAAAATTGCTGGGTAGCTCTCGGAATTGGACCTCGGACTAATTTCGCCTTCACTGGAATCATTTCATTAATTTAATAGTAGTTACAGGCTGACCAGGAGGACATGGCGGACGTGGTTTCGGGAGTCGCCTAAAGGTGGTATCTGTCTACGGAAGTTGCACATAACCCAAAGAAGCTGCAGAGACTTCAATCAGTGGACTGCAATAGACAGGGGAAGTGTAGCTCCCTCGGATAGATGGCGGCTTGGTGAGTCGCAAAATCGACAGCGGCGTGTTCCTCCGGTTAAGCATGCAGCAGATTCAAGCACGTGAATTACGAACAGAAGCCACTGATCTGAGGAGGCTGCAGAGAAACATCACAGGGAGGCAGAGGGGCGTTCATTTTCACACGGACTCCGTCAGAACTGCATGTTGCGGCTGAATCGATAACTTTGCATCAAACAGTGAGACACATGCTTGATGAACGGTCAGAAGGACTTTAAAATCCAAATAAAGGAGGTTGCACAAAAAGCCTAAGGCTGCGGTGCTTGCCTATGGGCCCTTGTTCGAAAGAAAAAAAGAGTGAAGTCTGGAAGGAAAACAAGTAAAAAATACAGAAAATGGCGAACCTGCAGAGAAACGACTGTCCGCTAAATCGTACTGAACTATCAACGATATTCAAGATTTCCGATAAGACAAATTGCAACGAACTTTCAAATCGCTGTTCAAGTATGTGTCATAAACAGACTATCACACGATTTTGGCATCTCTATAATCTCTGTCCTTGAAGAGTAAGTCAGCAGGTAAGTGAGTAAGAGAGAAAACCTTTTTTCCCTTTGCCCTAGATCCGCACCGCACGCTTCCACCCTGAACTGTGTCCAAGTAACCTGACGCAATTTAACTGTTCTGCACACGTTCTACCCCTTTTAATGCCCAATTCACTATTTTATCTGATATCTCGTCGAAAAATCAACTGCTAAGAGATTTCAGAGGGGTTTCCATGGGAACAGAGTAATAAATATCGCTAGAAGGTTCTATATACTCGGTGCGGAGAGCTGAGAGCACCCTCGCGTCACGTACAGTCGGTCCATATCGTCTTGTACGTTGAAGACTGAGAAACATAGTTCCATAGTTGAAATGTGAGCATGGTACTGTGGGCAACAGTCTTATCGAGATACGAAAGGAATAACCACCGCTAATTTTATAATACGTGATAGAAGTTAGGTAAGGCCATGGATTAAGTTTATTTCACATTTATTATTATTAGGGCCTATTATTATTATTATTATTATTATTATTATTATTATTATTATTATTAAATCATGGCTAATAACTCACAACTTCTCTGTAGTTTTAGTGGTGGCATATGAGAATACATAATCAGAAGGTTTGGGATCGATTCTGAGTCCCGTGCTTTCCTCTTGATATAACTTGTGACAAGGCTAACATCATGGCTAGGGAGTGAATGTCTGAGATTGGTTCAAATTCCTCACGACTGAGGACGGAAGGATCGGAAGAATCCACATTCAATAGCTCTTTTCCTTATAAATGGTGGGTACTTGACTCTTCGTCATTCATAAATATGAAGCCATTTTTGTAGACTAATTTACCAACAGAGTCGTTGTCCAGGATGCGCCAAAGGAGGCTGATCTATACTACACTAGCGATGAGATAAGATGATGTGACGATGGAGATTTGTTGGGATGCCACAGGGAAACTGGAGCTACCGGAAAAAACTCCTACGTTACCTGGTCCACGGGCATGCCCAACACAAGTTTTAAATCGGTGATACGCCGAGAATTGAACCCGTATCCACAGGGTTATAAGTCCAGCGCTCTAGACGTTAGACCACCGTAGTGGTTTCCAAATCAATAGTAAAGATATCTTTCAACTGCTTCGTCCCTCTCTACTTATAAATATTCTTTCGTCGAAACATAACGTTTCACTTTTCACTTAGAACTATCTCTTTATTGTCTTTCTTCTCGCTAGCTCTGGGAGTAACGTAGGAACTGACAGTCAAATAAAATACAAACCCTACCCTTGTTATCCTTGTCTTTTCCTTGTTCTCCATGTATTCTCGTTATTATCTTTGTATTCCCCTTGTTATCCTTGTATTCCCCTTATTATCCGTGTCTTCCCCCTTTCTCCTCATCTTTTCATTTTTTCTTGTATTTCCATTGCTCTTCTTGCCTTTCCATTATTCTCATTGTTTCCTTTTGTTCTCTTTGTCTTTCCCTTGTTGTCCTTGTTTTCCTCTTGCTCTCCTTGTGTTCCCACTGTTCTTGCATTTCAATCATTCTCTTTGTTTTCCCCTTTGTTCTCTTTTTCGTCTTCCCCTTATTTTCCTTGTGATCCACTTGTTCTCCTCGTATTCGCCTTATTTTCCTAAACTTTCCATTTAACTCCCTTTACTTTCTTCTTCTCCTTGTATTCCTCTTCTCCTTTTATTTCCCTTGTTCTCCACATATTCTCTTTGTGGTCCCCTTCTTCTCCTTGTATTCGTCTTGGTTTCTTAGATTTCCCATTCATCTCTCTTTTTTCCCCCTTGTTCTTCTTGTATTCTCTTTCTCTTCCTTTTATTCATCTTGATCTCCTTGTATTCCCTTTGTTATTCTCGTATTCCCCTTGTTCTCCTTGTACTCCCCTTTCTCTTCCTGTATTTTCTTTGTTATGCTTGTATTCTTTTTGTATTTTCTTTGGATTCTCCTTATTCTCCTTGTATTTTTTGTATTCTCTTTGTCATTCCCTAGTTCTCTTTGTATTTATTTTGTATTCACTATGACGTCTCTTGTTCTTTTTGTATCCCTTTTTTATTATCTTCGTCGTCTTCTTGTTCTCATTGCACTCCTGTTGTATTATATTTGTCGTTCCCTTTTCCTCCTTGTATACTCTTTGTTTTCCTTGTATTTACCTTTATTTTGCTTCTGTTCTCATTGTATTCCCATGACATTCCCACAGTACTTGCTGACGATTTCAACATACAGTAGAGCAGGGCCGGCAAGGAATACTCCCCGCTTAAGGCAATACAGAACTGTAGCGTGTCCATACGGGAAGTCAGATGAATATCTGAGGTATCGTGGTGACGCGCACTAGGACTGTACAGTTGTGCTGTACATTAGCGACGCAGCGATGGAAGGTCATGCTTGTTTCTTATCAGTAGTACCACTGCTTGTGAGACAGTAATTAAATTGCGTAAATCTAGTCTTTCAGGTAAAGCTCCCTGTAAAGCAGATTTGAATAATTTCAAGGGAAAAATTGTTCCGGGGCCGGGTATCGATCCTGGGACCTCTGGTTGAACATACCAGCGCTCTACCAACTGAGCTACCCGGGAACTCCACCCGACACCGTCTCAACTATTCCCTTTATATCCACACAACAATTTTTCCCTTGAAATTATTCAAATCTGCTGTATAGGGAGCTTTACCTGAAAGACTAGCTTTGCATAATATATACGTCACTGTGTACGTTAAAGGGAAAAGTTGAGACGGTGTCGGTTGGAGTTCCCGGGTAGCTCAGTTGGTAGAGCGTTGGTATGTTCAACCAGAAGTCCCGGGATCGATACCCGGCCCCGGAACAATTTTTCCCTTGGAAGCAGTAACTAGAGAAACAAACTAAATGAACAGTAACTAAACATATTTTTTCTAATCGTATTATATCACAATATTCTTTACAAGCACATTGTAATGAAAATAATTAACGTAACAGAAACGAGTAAATAAATTTGATACACGCCATCATTTTTGAAAATCAGAATACAAAATAATAAAAATATCTTACTGCCTAAAAAAACACACACACAGATTTACAAAGGTCTTAGATTTGTTTTCTCCCTCTCTTTTAATAATGTTTTCAATGGATTGTGTACATTAACACAGTTTGTAAATCTAAAATTTTATAAACAACATAAACGTAGGGCCTACCTAGCAAACAAGCACATTATAATGAAAATAATAATTAACGTAATAGAAACGAATAAATAAATTTCATACACGCCAACATTTTTGAAAATCAGATTACAAAATAATGTTTTCAATGACTGGTGTAATGAACTGTGAGACATCAAGCCTTTCTACACCTCTTAACTACAAAGTGCCCTTAATTTTGGTTTCATTCTTTTCGTTCTCGATATTATGCTTCAGGATCGAACTTTAGATTGTTAAACACATTGACTATAAATTTAAATAATATCACTTAGCCTTACGTCCTCACTTAGTACAGTGAGTAAATTCATCACTAATGATGTCTTTATATTTTTTCAGCATGAAACACATCATAATGCCCGTTTAGATTATATTTTCTGCACCTGACGTGTTTTTACAAATAAGACACTATCTCCCTATTTTGATTCTTTAAAAAAAGAATAACAATTTCCAGTCATTGTTAAAATCAGTTCCAGGTTTCCGCTTTGCGACATCCATGAATATATGCAGTACATACTCCATCCCTGATCAGTACGAAACGAACTGCCTGATTTCCCCTTCTCCGCTACATTAGAGCGGGGTAGCAGTCCTGCCCGCGAGGGAACAAACTTGATTCATTTGCCCTTACGAGTAAAATGCTCATACGGGAAGCCAATTGCCAGCCCTGCAGTAGAGTATATCCAAAAGCGATAATGCCACCTGCCTTGACGTCATGAGCGATACGTTTGGTTTGTGACTCGGTTCGACAACGGTGACTATGGCATAGTCTTGCATCGACATAGTCTTCGTAAGAAATCTGGAGAACATGGGATGCAGTCACTGCATATATTGTATTTCTCATATAATAAAATTCATCACCTATTGCCGTGTATGATTCCATCGCATCTGTAGAATGCCGTGACTTATCGCCCAATAAATGGTTAAATAAGCATCCTCGTTTCTTTTCTCGCACCACCTACACGTAGTTTTACTTGAAGATATGTAACATATCAAAGCTTTGACGGGTACTTTTCCCAATTCATTTTTCCTAAAGAATATGTTCCCGATGACAATTTTCCAAAAATAAAATTTTCCTAAAAACATATTTTTAAATGGGTACTTTTCCCAATTTATTAATTTCCCAACTTCAAAATAATTAAGGCACAGAAAGAAAAGTTGTGACCTATTGATTTCGAGTAGGTTAATATATCGTCGCTTAAGAACCAATACCGCGTAACTGACAAAATGTAAATTTTACAGGAGAAGGAAAAAACCGAATAAAAACCATAAAAATAACGCAATAGTCTTGAAAAGTGGTGTATGGCTATGAAATAGCATAACTAATTTGTAACTAAGTGAAAATGGATGATCATGGCCGTAGGCATTTGGCCATGTCACTTACGCGGTATTGGAACTCTGCCGTTGACTACATTTTGTTAGTTACGCGGTATTGTGAGGCAACTTTAGCAGCTTCAGGACACATGCTGACAAGCGTTTTCTTTGCGTGAAAACTGCCTTCTGGAAATATTATTCGTGCTCTTGTATATGTCAATGTGTTATCTGAATTGTTGTCCTACCATCTGACTTGAGGTCAAGGTCGGTAGGCTGTAGCTTGAATCAGCACTAGATTACGTTCCAGACAATGATTGCTGCATTCTTAGTCAATCAAATGCTGAAACAATGGGAAAGGAAAAAGAAGACACAGTTCAATGTTTATTGTTATAATAATAATAATAATAATAATAATAATAATAATAATAATAATAATAATAGGGACCGATGGCGGGCTTATGTGAGGGCGGCAATGAACCTTCGGGTTCCTTAAAAGCCATTTGTAAGTAAGTAAATAATAATAATAATAATAATAATAATAATAATAATAATAATAACAATAATAATAATAATAACCTGATACCAGGTACTTTATTTTCACACTACGTATATGAATAGATAAGTAGAATTGTTGCTAAAACGTTGCTGACAAATATAATTTTATAATAAAATAATTAATAATAATAATATTATTATTATTATTATTATTATTATTATTATTATTATTATTATTATATTATTATTGACAATGGACTTGACTGACTTGCGAATAATGAAAAGAAAATCATATAAAAATATAATAATGATGATAATTTTTCAGGCACAATATTCGTTAAACACAATAAAGAAATAATTATAGGCCTATGCTGAAATCACAAAAACTAATCCTTGAGTAACCCTAGTGTGGAATACTATCATAAAAACTATGGCACAATCGGGTCTATATACAGTAATGTGACGGTAATTTTGGCAGGCTACTAATGCTCTTTTTTTCTGTGCTTTTGCACGAGAACATGACTTTTCTACTGAAGGGACGCCATCAGTACTATTAGCTAACCAATATTGTACAGATCATTCTTTAATTCCCAATGTACACAGAAACATCTTTTTGCAAACCTGCATTTTTTTCTTATCAACTTTTAGGTTGTAGACAAATGTTCTCTTTCTTCTCGATTCAGAATTTGTACTGTCAGGTCTTTTCGTAGATTTGATACGTAAACGGTCCTCTGTTCCCAAGTCATAGATTTCCAGAATGCCTGAAAGATGTCTTCTCTCATTAGAAATTAAATTACAGCCCATTACTTTCGAATTTTGTCACATTTTATAACTACACTCTGGCCCCAAATTCCTTGCATCTCTTTCCGTATCATGTGTTACTTTGCCATCTTTCGATCTCTTGTAGCTAATATAAGCTTCCTCTTCCGTTCTAAGTTTTCTATTTTTCATTTTCTTCCACTTACCCTTTTGTGGCTTTGAACTTCTTTTTCTTTTCTGTCAAATTTCCACGAAACGCTTGTAGATTCTTCTCTTTACCTTTTTCTGACGAATGTAAAGATGTAGAATAAGTAGCACTCACAAATTCTTCGGGGTCGTCTTCATATGAAGACGCTTCCGAAATTTGGTGTAGATCCTTCATTGACATGGTATTGTATTCAGTTTCTCTCCTATCCTATTTCTAGCTGTATTATTTTAATAGCGTTGCTTTAAATCATACCAGACTGCATAATACGATCATAATATTACCGGTAACACTGGACGGATAATCCCTGATCTGCAGCAGCCCATTTCCAGAAGAACGGTTTTCTTTTGCATTTGAATTATCAGGCAGTACACCTACGAATAAGATGAGATTACTAGTGTTTATAAATGTGATATAAATGGCTTAAAACATGTGTAGTAAATATTATCATCAATTTAGATCTTCCTCCTACCGGAGGAAATGGAAGGAACCAAGCTCAGCACCACTAAATGTAGCGCAAATTATTTTAGCGGTCCCATTGATGATTATTTATATTAAGTACTTAAATTAAGTTTGCTGTTATGATTCCGTAACTGAAGAAAAATAAACGTTTAATAACTGTGATACTTCTTATGCCATACCTTTGTTAATGTTCACAGAAGTTTCTCCCGTCTTGAATGCAGAACATAGCACAGATAGGATTTGGTTCTCGCTAAACTGACTATCGTCTGATTCATTGTCCATTTCTTTTATTGTATCTGTAGGCCTATATAATAATAAAATATTAAATGTACTATATTTCAGTGAATGAACTTGGAGATTCTGCGGCAATTCAGCTCAACTAACATTCAATTGACATTAGTGAAATAATTCTATTATATTTACCTTTTAAATAATTGAAACTGAACACTTCTTTAATCTTCTCAGAATATTACACACTGTTGATACAATTTTACAAGGCAGTAACGAGAACCAGCTTCCGTACTGATGGCGCGCAGGGAATAGACATAATATCTGTTGTCAGATACGCGGTATTTCCTACAGACTTCTCGTGACTTCAGATACGCGGTATTATACCCCCCCTCCTTCGCACGCAGGCCATTCATGCAATCAAATTCCCGCGCTTGTGAATGCATGCAGATGACAGAGGAGGTACCATCTGTGCAAAAAAACAGTTTTGTCCAAAAATGTCAGTTACGCGGTATTGGTTCTTAAGCGACGATATCATTGTCCTTTAATTCTTGGTATTTGGATACAATGTTGTGTATTTTAGTAGTCCGGACGTCTTAGATGTACCGGTATGGTACATGCTGATGTTATGATTGTTGTGGTATTTTTAGTACGATAATATTTTCGCCTTTTGCTTTTGTTACGGCTCTTACATGACACTGTCTTCTTTCTACAGTTCCAATATATTTTTCATTATTTTTCGAATGTTTATAATAAAGATGCCCAGCGGTATGAAGTAAGAGTCCTCTACCGGGAGTTTTATTTTATTAATTCTGCAATTATGTCACTAAAAAGAAACAACAAATTTGGAGTTATGTCAATGAGAAGAAACTACAATAAATTTCCCGGAAAACAGAAAGCAAACACAAGTGTTACTACGGAAACCTACATACACTACAAACAGTTGGCATCATGTTGGAGGAAATTATTACATTGGAAATTAGTTTTGGAACCGATGGAAGAGAAAAAAATGGATTGGAAAAAATAGAATGGAAATTATGAACTGGAAGCTATGAATCTTTGGGAGTATAAAATTTGGGAAAAATGAACTGGGAATATTTGAGTGGGAAAAGTGTTCTACAGTCTAGTAAAGCTATATGCCTGCCGATAGGTGATGACACCTATACGTAGTTTTACGTAGAGACATGAAGCATACATGGGTGATCCCAAAAGTAGTGCACAAATTTACTTAATTGGCATACATTTTTTTTCAATCCACTTACATCAAGATCGTTCAAAATAGTCCCCTAAAGAGTGTTACGACTTCTTCCCAACGCAACGTTGTGGTAGCTGTTGGATGTCGTTTAATTCTTCTTTGAAGTTTAGCTCTCGGATGCATCGGGTCACAGCTGTATTTAGCTTATTTAACGTTATAAAACGTTGACCCCAAAGTAGATTTTCCATTTTCGGGAAAAGGTCATAGTCAGGTGGACTTAATGTCCGGATTGTAGGCTGAGTGAGGGAGTGCTTCCCACTTGTAATCGGTCAATACGGCCACAGTAGCTCAGCGATATGCAATCTCGTATTACCGTGAGGAAGCAGCACACCAGACTGCAATAGCTGTAGACGGTTCTGGCGAATTTTGGGCGCATTTTCCTACGGGCTATGTCTGCACATGTCTGTATTCTTCCAAAACATTGACAGCAATTACCTCTGTAGTGAAGTGAGATGGTGATTTCAGTCTTCCAGTGCGTTGGTTCTCTTCTGTAACAATATGACTTTCACAGACACGTCAAGATCATCGAAAAATGGTACTATAGTCTACTGTATAGCCACCACACATATCTCTAGAAGCAATTAATAAATTTCCGGCGGCGTACGTCCACGTAAAGTTTCTATTTCAATTAATGACCTTTGGTCACAGATAGTGACATGATCTGACTGATTTTCGTCGTCCATTTCAATCGCGTATACACAAAAATGTTTTTAAGAAATTTAATTTAATTTGCACATAATCATTAGAAATAACTCTCACTGTTAATACAATAAATAAGAACCACGCATATCCATGGATATGGGAGCGCATGCGCAGTGTGCATTACTTCTGGGATCGCCCTCGAGATTTGAACCAGGGCCCTCTCGTTTGACGTTCAGCGGCTTCACAATTGCCCGGGAATGGCAACTAGAACGAGAACGGAATCGAGAAAAATCTTGGAAGCTTTACTTTTTAATGTATGGATACACAATTGCTTTCTAGGAACGGTAGGCCCTGGAATGAGAAACAAAACTTCACGAAGTTTTAACATTTCCATTCCCGGGATTATTCTGCGCATGTCAAATCAGTCATTTATTCAATTCCGATTGTCGATTGTTCGTCGAGATCATCATGGCAGCTACGGAGTTTGAAGAATTATTAATTTCGTATGTGCAAGAGAAAGAATTCTTATATGACAAGACAAATGTTCAATACAAAAATGTAAGAATAAAAGAAAACGCTTGGTGTACAATCGCAGAGATCCTGAATAGTGATGGTAAGTTGGCAATATTACACCATTTTTCTTCTGATTTTGTGAAACTGTACATTTCCTTTCATTTCATTTTATATGTTGATATTATTTATCTATGTTCATATAAAATGCATACACTCAACTTTTAATGTTAATTTGATGATAAATTAATTCTAGTTATATATTTTACTTTCGGAAAGGCGAGAAAATATTAATATATTGCATTATTTTTAGCCGAAACTGTTAAGAAGAAGTGGGACAACCTCAGGGACAGATTTGTGAGAGCCTTGAGGGATTCTACAGCTATCCCCCATTCTGGTTCTGGGGCTCAACAGAAGAAAAATAATCTTTATAATTCTATGTTGTGGTTGGCACCTTACATTAGGAAGAGGAAGTAAGTATAAATATTTTTGGAACCCACTATTCTAGCTGAAAGCTACTTAAATTTGAGATATATATATATATATATATATATATATATATATATATATCAGTACCCTATGTATTTCAAACTATAGTTCCAACTAAAATTCTGTTTGATGGCATTAATACTGATACCATGATCAATAAAACCTAACCTAAAAGTTACGTTATCAAAGGATCATGTAGATAGTCTTCTTTTCTACAAGGCCTACTAAATTATTACACATTACATTAAATTCCACTTTAAATTTTTTATACATGCATTTCTTATGGCAATGTTAATTTCCTATGTACTATAGTTTGTGAACCGTAAGTAATCATTAATTCTAGTGGATTATTTCTTTAGTAAAGAGCAACAAAAAAGTCAAATAGCATTTTGCTGTGTTTTGAATAGTTTTCCAGAAAAATGTGCATTTCAAAATACATGGTTTACAATTTTACGAGATTGTGCAACGCTGTGTAATCAGTGGGGAGTGCACATAAGTCTCTGTTGTTCTGAACAACCCCTTCACCTGGCTTGTTCTGAAGTTGAAGGTCACTGTCACGTACCTTGTTTTTAACTCATAAAAAATACAGCTGACGTTATACCTACTGTATTAGAGAACGGAGAATGAACACTGCTCACTTCATGTTAAACAAAATCTTGAAAAATTGGAAATAAATTCTACAACCTAGTTTTAACGAAATATTCAGAGAATATAGTCAATAAGATACGCTTATTTCAAAATAAATTTAAAACATTAAGAAATATTTCTACACTCCCATTTCAATTAAATAAGCTAAAGAACTAAAACAATAATGATGCTTAGTTCACATTATAAAAACAAGATTTTGAAACATTTAAAACTCCACAGGCAAAGATAAGAATACGATATTATGCTATTTTACATTAAACGAAAATAAATTTAAAATAATATTAATTTGTAAACTCTTTCAATTGAATTTTAATTATACTATGGGTGAACACAGGCAATACGAAAAGCTTATTTTTACGTTACACATATCAACTTATTAAAAAAAGCTCAATTTGTTATACACAAACATTTTATTCCGGCAATTATAAATTATAGTTCCCTCCCACTTTCATTTTAAAGTAATAACTGGTGAACTTATACAACAAATCAAATTTCCCGAGATGTCTTTAAAATCAATCGTATGTGATATTTCGTTTCTCAACCGTCGTCTCGAACAAGCCAGCTGTTCAGGTACCTGGTCTACGACAACATATATTTCCCTCTCTGCAGGCAGTAATAACCTTCACAACGTTCTCACACTGCACTACGTATTAAAATTACTTCTCAGAACGAAAACATACATTTGTTCGGATCAAATTTCTGCACATTCAGAGGACAAACTAAAATTATTTCAGTCATTTATGACCATAACACACTGCTCTCTTAAATTGACTGAGCATATAGGGAATTAATTCTGTAGCTTTCACAAAATATGCTATGAAATGATTCATATAAAATAGTTTTTTTTTTCTCGAAAAGGAAGCTAAAAAAGGAGCAAAAATGTATTAAATGTTTGAAATATCTCAAAGAATAAATCCTTGAAATTAATGACATTACTTACGGTTCATTCTGTATGTAACTATAGTTTGTAATAGATTGTGTGTGTGTCTATATATATATATATGTAAACTCATACATACAGAGTGAACCGTCAGTAAGTAATGTCATTAATCTCAAGTGTTAGTTATTGATTTGATTTGATTTTGAGTGTACAGACATACCCTGTAGTAACATCTATAATGTACAGTTATCCTTAAAAGGAATGAGACGACTCTTGGTCGTCGGAAGTTAAAGTTCTACAGCGCGGTTCACTCGATATCGACGTAACGATACATAACATGAGAAATACAGTAAGAATTGTTACGAGGACCACAACAAGGACAAGGACCAAAATAAGAATTACGAAGTAGACTTCCATTTAAGGCCACGATTTCACAACATAGCTAGGATCACAAGCTATCATTGCTTCTCTGTACCGAATGGCAAATGCCTGCTATGGGATCTACATTCTAGACTGCTGTTGTCACTGTCTTGTCTCGGTAGCTCATATAGTAGCGTCTCGGTTCCACTGCTTAACCGAAGCGTCTCGTGTTCGATCCCAGGTGAAACTTTTTTTATTGAGGTGTAATTAATTTCTTCAGAGTTCTTAGACTATCTAATTTGTGGAAAAATATGAATAATTTATGCCCAATTTCTGGGTCTTACAAATGGGCTGAACCTCGTCAAAAAAATAAATCTTACTTGAAAGTTAAGAGTATTTTTCCTCGAACAAAATTCACAAGAAACAAAAAGAGACCTGTCAACTTAAAATCTTGTCCACATGCCATCAGCTTCTATTACGGCTCTAAGTCGGTCCGGCATGGATGTCACGAGATTGTGGAATAAATTCTAATCCCCGGTTTCAACAACTTGATCCCACAATTCGTCTCGATTTCGAAGGCGTCGGTGGGCATAGGTGGCTATCCTTCTCTTTTTCAATTCCGCCCATAAATTTTTGATGACATTCAAATCAGGTGACTTCGCAGGCCAATTAATGATTTCGATCTCGGGTCTACTTTGAAACCATCTTTGAATGCTTGCGGCATAGTGCACGGGATGGTTATCCTGTTGGAACAGCAATGTTCCTTCGGGAAAACGTTCTAGGGGCGGAAGGAAGGAATATATTTTCCAGAATGTGCTCGTAAGTTCCCGTATTAAACCGGCCATCGATGCGTTCTATAACGCCAGGTCCATCGTAAGACATCCACCCCAACACGATATCACAGTCTACTATATACAGTCACGAAGCTTGAGTTTTGAGGGTGCTAGAAACAATAGACTGTGACGGTACTATTTTGCATTGCCTGTAATGAGGCGATATTAGCGATCCTAGTGGTGAGCAACAATCTAATGTTTGCATATTTACTACGTATTGAGCTTCGCGACTGTATATACTAGACTGTGACAATATGCTAAAGCGCCCCGATCTTTCACGTCGGTGCACATAGCGCTGATCATGTGGGAGACCATCCTCACGATAGACACGGACAGGACTTTCGTAATCACTCGAGATGGTTGTTTCGTCGGAGAAAATTACATTTCTCCAATCAAAATCCACTCGATTGGTAACGAATGCAAGACGATCGACAGCTTGTGCTTCCCCCAATATATCCATTTGTGCAGCCCTCCTGCTCCTAGCACCGCGGTTCCTCAACCTGCTGATCACAGTCTGTGAAGAACCGGGAAAGTTAGATGCTGCTCTTATTTCGTTAGCAGTCCGAAAGGGGTTCTGTCAACTTCCTCGAATAAGAGAGCATCCTCTTCCAATGAAGAAATCCGGGGACGCCCAGGAATAGGACGATTTTAGACCTCCCCTGAATTTTGGTAACGATGAACCCACCTCTCGGCTGTACTTCCAGAAACACCGACTAAGCGGCCAGCAGATCTAGCCCCATATCCAGCCTCAACTAGAGCTATAACTCGCTGTCTCATGTCACGTCGGTTCACCATTAAGATGAGAAATGAGGGATGATGATAATACTTTAGTGTAGACAATGACTATTTAACGTGATATAGAATTATTGAAATAAGGGTCATCTTGCACAGTAAGAGTTAATAAATCAACTCTAACTTAAATATTTAAATAACAGGATATAACAGGAAGTCCAATTGTTGCGAAGCTAATCAAATTAAATCTAATTACATTAAGTAAACAAACCCCAAGTTATGACAACACATTGCTACACCTAAATTGTAGGTTATTAACATAAGCATTGAATAGGTCCATGCTTATGTTGGACGACAAAACCAAACATCGAAACGTTCGAATCTTGCCGAGGAATGTAACTTCTTACTTACTTACTTACAAATGGCTTTTAAGGAACCCGAAGGTTCATTGCCGCCCTCACATAAGCCCGCCATCGGTCCCTATCCTGTGCAAGATTAAGCCAGTCTCTATCATCATACCCCACCTCCCTCAAATCCATTTTAATATTATCCTCCCATATACGTCTCGGCCTCCCTAAAGGTCTTTTTCCCTCCGGTCTCCCAACTAACACTCTATATGCATTTCTGGATTCGCCCATACGTGCTACATGCCCTGCCCATCTCAAACGTCTGGATTTCAAGTTCCTAATTATGTCAGGTGAAGAATACAATGCGTGCAGTTCTGTGTTGTGTAACTTTCTCCATTCTCCTGTAACTTCATCCCGCTTAGCCCCAAATATTTTCCTAAGCACCTTATTCTCAAACACCCTTAACCTATGTTCCTCTCTCAGAGTGAGAGTCCAAGTTTCACAGCCATATAGAAGAACCGGTAATATAACTGTTTTATAAATTCTAACTTTCAGATTTTTGGACAGCAGACTGGATGATAAGAGCTTCTCAACCGAATAATAACACGCATTTCCCATATTTATTCTGCGTTTAATTTCCTCCCGAGTGTCATTTACATTTGTTACTGTTGCTCCAAGATATTTGAATTTTTCCACCTCTTCGAAGGATAAATCTCCAATATTTATATTTCCATTTCGTAAAATATTCCCGTCACGAGACATAATCATATACTTTGTCTTTTCGGGATTTACTTCCAAACCGATCGCTTTACTTGCTTCAAGTAAAATTTCCGTGTTTTCCCTAACCGTTTGTGTATTTTCTCCTAACATATTCACGTCATCTGCATAGACAAGAAGCTTCTTGCTTTTTATAATGTAAATCAGACTTCTAACTACAATCATTCATATTTCTTAATATTTATTAATATTTATAGCCAACATTGAATTTGTAAAGAAAAGACTTTAGAAATCTCGTATGGAATTTGTGATCTGTAGTGACATAGACATAGATTATCTCTCGGAACTTTTCCGCAAAAGAAAATTAAATTCATTCCTTGAAACTAGAAATCTTAGCCGTAGACTCATTTCCCCACCAGCATAGAAGCTGAAGTAGCACAGCCATTGATAAAAGTTTTGTACACTGAATTAGACTGAATTCCTATTCGGCAGAACCTATAATCAATGGCTTGTATGAACATGATAAACAAATCCTGTTTCCAATGTTACTGAACAATTTCAAAATATTAGTTTAAAAACTAAAAAGGGGTCGTAAAAGCTGTATCTAGTGATTATTTACATTTATGTCTACAAAATGAATCTTGGAAAAACGTATATGTTACTGGTACTACTGATATTAAGAGTAAATGTATTGTATTTTTCACTTCATTTCAGAATCACTTCAGTGGATGTTCTCCACTCAATGTTGTGAAAAAATTCAAAAGTAAAATCATGTAGATAATGCAGGGACTTAAATCTCATGTATTAAAATGAACAATATATATGTAATGAGCTGCAATGTAACTATCATCATATTCTTAAATACTACAAGAAGTACAGTGTAATTTATCAAAATTTATGAAAGAGGGAAATAGAACACATCTGAATAGAAAAGCACAAAATCCAGATAATACAATTAAAGCTATTCGGAATATTATTAAAGTTAAACTTGTAGATATCCTAAGAAAGAAAATATTTTTTCATTAAAATTAATGATTATAAAGTAGAGGATCCCAAATCTATTGCAAATTCTTTTAACGTCTTATAGTATATAGTACAGAAATATTATTGACAACTTAAACATTCAAGATTTTGCAAAAGATACTGCAATTAGTTACTTAACACATGCATTTAATAGTTAGTATTAATATACGTAATTAATCAATAACTGCAACAGTGCTTATACATTCAATCATAACATGAATTAAATTGAATGCACATTAAATTAAACACGTAGATAAAATAGTTCAAATCAACTGAAGGGATGATAATTAAATAATCCAAAGCCTCACTTTTAACAAAAATTGTTTTGTGCGAGTGCATTTATTACACATGTGGGAAAGCTACTAATAAAATATCGTAATAATTACTCGACAAATGACATGGCCTAAGGACTCTAAACCTTTGTAATCGTTTGTCTGTGTGGCTTAGGAATATATTTTTAATTTAATTTTAATTGTTAGTTTTTAATAGGCCTATATATACAGTATATATATATATATATATATATATATATATATATATATATATATATATATGCATTTACATTGTATGTGTGTGTGTGTGTGTATAAATGCATTCATTAGATTAACGTTTATAATATTATAACTTGTAATTTTGTAATTTCTGTGATCATTAACACTTAATCTGAGGACTTTGCAAAACTCTATTTCAACGTTATTTAGAAAAAAAATCGTTGATATAGACTAAGAATCGAACTCGCTCTCTTCTACTCAACACGCATAGATCTTAGCGTCTGAGCTATTGCAACGACACGAAAGCTTTACTTTCTGTGCGGAGTGTCGATCTAGTCATGAAGGTCCATTGTCGATTTAACTACACGATTTACGTATATATTTATCTCTTATTTACGTAATATTATTATATTTTTTGCAGTTTTTGAAGTGAATTCCGGAACGATGCTAGTAACAAACCAAATAGCTTGAATTTAAGTAACTCAATATTCGTTATCTTGTGTATCAGTGCTCTGGTCTCTGATCATGCGCAGTATTTTACATCTGAGACTTAGGAATATTCAATCGTCTCATTCCTTTTCAGGGAAACTGTACATCTTGCACTTTGGAAGGTATTTCAGATTCTAGCATTTGTTCATTTCCAGATAGATTTCATAGATCAGAGAGGGTGTAACCAATTGCCCAACAACAAGGAAGGACTGTAATTTAAAAATACCAAGATACTTAAACGAGAATCACAATAAAGGAGAAAAAATATTCAATGCACAAAAGAAATAAAAAAGATTGCTATTTCTCCACATTTTTAGAGTTCTGACTTCTGAGCTGCATTTAGGCCTATATGATCTAAAACAATGTTGGAAATATTATTGACAGTATCTTTACAATCTATAGCTCAATTCCAATTTGGAGCAGAAAATATTTTATTACTATCTGAAAAGATAAGTTGGCTTAAACATGTGTTCATTCTGATTTTGCTTTTAAAAAAGTTTTCCTAATATACAATCTGGTTTCTATTCATTATTAATTCCTGAATTCATTAGAAATTACAATGAGCAATTAACAATCTGTTTTAAGTGTCTGTTAAACAATTTACAATTTATTACAATTGAAAATCTAAATTATTAAATGCCACTCAAATTAAAATTAATTAATCTTCATTGTTCACTGATAATTCTATTAAACTTTTCCCAACACATGTTGGATTACATTATTATTGTACTCAAGAAATTCACTGAAATTTTTATAATCTGATATATATTTTACTGATAATGTGTCTGTAACTTATGACGTTGTTGTTTGCTTAGAATGACTTCAACTGTAAGCTCAGTAGATATTACCCCGAGTACAAGTGTTGAGGCATCAGAAGCAATACACCTTTCCGATGATGCCAGTACGAGTACAGAATCACCAGCTCCCATGCAGGAAAGTTCCTTAGGTGGAAGTTTCCGAGAGGAATTTCGCCCTAAGAGAGCCAACCTGCACGATACCCTCTCTAAAGTTGTTGATTCCTTTACGTCTTTTGTGGCAACGAGGGAATCTTCAGGACCAAGTGACCTCAATTTCATGAAATCTGTACTTGAAGACATGAAAATGATCCCACACAAAGATAAATTTAAATTTAAGAAGGAGGTGTTGGACCTGTTAGAAAAATATATTCCATAAACTGAGACAAGTTATTTTAGATGTTGGTATAAAAGTATTCACAAATTAAAAAAAATAACAATTTTCTGTAATATTTTATTGGATACTTATAAATAATCAAATACTCTGTGTTCCTACTTTTGTGTTCAATAAATACTTTCCATAATGCAATTGAAATATAGTAACATTAACATACTTCTATCTCCCATTGTTTACATATCCATGTTGGTAGGATATTGCTCCAGCATCTGAAACCAAATAATCCGCTAAATTATCCCGTAATTTATAAATTGCCTGAGTAGCAATATTAGATCCCATTCGACCAACTGATCTGAAATTTGTGTCATTTCTTGTGATTTCTCTCCAGTCTCCCAAATTTTGAGATGAGTGCTGGCTGCAAGCTTCTGTTCTCAAATAGTTATGTAAACATAATGTGGCTTTAATTATTGATTCTGCAGTCTTCACTGAACATAACAATGGTTGTCTGTAAACTCTCCATCTACTTGCGAGTATACCGAAACTGTTTTCGATATTTCTCCTATTCCTAGACAGTCTAAAATTAAAAATATTTTTTTTCTCTCCTAAATATTTACCAGGATAAGGTCGCATAATATACTGCTATAGAGGAAAAGCCTCATCTGCTACAAAGAAATATGACATTAAAATATTACTGCCTGGTAGAGTGCGAGGTTCGGGTAGTTCTGCAGAGCCATTCTCCAATTTTTTCCCAATTTTACTTCTTCTAAATACACCACCATCGCTTTCAACGCCATATGCTCCAATGTCAGCCCAGATAAACTTATAATCTGCATCGCAACATGCCATTAATATTAAACTGAAAGTGTGCTTATAATTGTAATATTTAGGGGAGAGTCGGGTAGTATCGGACAGCGGGTAATATCGGACAGTGAGTTTCTTTCATCTACCACACGATGATAGTACCTGATTGAAATGGTTACGTTTCTGTGATGTCACATAGAGAAACGTAACTATGTCATTCAGGTACTACCATATGGTGGTACATGAAAGAAACGCACTGTCCGATACTACCCGATGTCCGATACTACCCGACTCTCCCCTACTACCGGATCTTAAAGGGCACTGGATTTGGACATGTTTCCCATCTTGGGAAAGTCCCACCTCTCTAGGAAACGTTCGCTTATATTATACCACTCTTCTTTGGTGGGAAACGAAAAATATAAAGGATAAAGTACTTCCCATAACACTTCACAGGTTTCAGCGATCACTTTCGAAACGGTAGAATGCCCAACCCTGAATTCCCAACTCAGATTTAAAAATGAACCACCATGAGCCAGATACTTTAGAGTCATCGCCAATCGAAATTCTGGGCTCAAACATTCTCGCCTACTCCTCTTGAGTAGCTTGTGTTTCACTAATGATAATATTTTTTTCGAAATGCTGGGGTTCCATTCTTGTATATTTATAAAACGCCTCATAATCATGTACCTTTATATATTTGAATATATTCACAAATGCTCCACGCTCATTTCTTTGTTGGTTCATTGGTCGAACCCACCATCTGAAAATAAGGAATACAATGTAACGAACATCATGATGTCGACTAGATAGTAGCACATAACCTTATTAAGAAATGCAGTGCAATGAAGTTCTCATTTTCCACTTTCATACGTATTAAATTTGTGTAAGAAATTTATTATAGGGAGTAATATTTACCTTCTTTTAGTACTCTGAGCGACTAAAACACATACGAGTATTAAAATAAGTTCAAAATATGTGACTAACTCGTCGTCGTCCATCTTGAAGCAATAGAATAACGCAGACGCTTCAGCTTTCCGTTCAGTTGTGAATATTATTATTCCCGTTCTCGTTTCTCGGCTTTCCCTTCTCGTTCTGGTTGCCATTCCCGGGCAATTGTGAAGCCGCCTTTACTCCACAGCGGTGGACTACTGAGTATAGTAAAGAAGACATTATGTCCCACTTCGGTGACAAAAAGCACATTCTTAAATTATGACTGCTGTTGATATAGGAGACAAGTGGGCGGAACGGGATCATTCCTTATGCAGTGCAACCCTAATAGGCTTTTAATGAATGCACCCGTTGTATATTGAGGCACGACGGTCGTGCTTCTCAGCTATCCGTCGCAACACGCATTTCTCTCCAAACATGTCTTAATATCATACCTCTACCAGCGATCTGCCGTAACTCGTCTATCCACGTGAGCAGTCTCGTTCGTCACTCTAACCCTGTTACTGCCGGGCTGATCACGTAACACCATCCCTCGAAATGTTGTCCAGGCTCCGTCTAGAAGATCGTAGGAAAATCCTCTGTGTTTCCCTCCTCTTTCATATATTGCATTTCTCCATTCATGTCTATCTTGCGTCTCGTTTTCAAAATTTATCCTCCCACCATACCCTAGACCAGCCGTGCCGAAAATGCGATCGTGCGTCGAGCCACTATGTAACCTGCAACGTGCATAGCACCTATGGAGGAGGGCGGACACCCGAAGGGGAAGTGAATTACACTTAGGACAGATAGGTAATGGAAAAACGCAAGATTCCCTAGCAGTTGGAAAAGCGCTTTATGACAGTGAAATTTGAACCCTTTAGAGTTATCAAGATTAAACACTGCAGAGACTTAATTTCTCAGAACATCTGGTTAAACTTCATTAGATCACAAAATAAATAAATTTTACAGGAATTAAATATTAGATCCAATCTTAACAAAATTAATAACTATAAGAACAATTGGATACACCATAGCCTACATCATGAATGAATGAAAGCAGAACAGCTCTAATAATTTTGAATCACGAACCGAAAAGAAAGAGAAGATTTTTAAGAACAATAAAACGTTTGACAGACGACTTTCATTCGTTAGTCGAAACAGAATACCTGGTCTAAATTTCGTGAAGGATTATCATTATATGATGATTATAATTATGATGATAATGGTGATAAAATAATTGGCGAATATAGTTATTGGCAGAATTGAATTCTGTCATGGGCCAGGAACGACGTATTTCAGTTTGGTTGATTGGCCTTCCCCTTTACTCACACTCTCTACCATCAATGAAAGGGAAGATGCTACTGACCATCTTACTAACGTTCGACTAATTAACTTGCAACATAGTGAAAAATTTTATTATTGAAAATGTTTGCCGGTAATCAAAAGTCTATACTAAGCGTTTATATTTAATTTTATTGCTGTTTATATTAACTGACACATTGAAAAGATACTGGGTGCAGAAGATAAAATATGTTTTCTTCGCCGCTAGTTGCTACTCTACAGCATACACAAAGTGACAATGTGTCACTCCCCCCTGGCTTCATAACACAAACTAACAATTCCTAATTTAATTATTAGTTGAAAATATTGTAAGAACGACACTGCTTGTAAAATATAGTCAAACATGTAACTGTTAAACATCTGTATCACTGTATTTTATATTCACTTATGCCTATTTACTTTATTTAATATTCTAATTTCTTGTGAGTACAACTTGAGGGGTGCAGGTATAAGAGGTAACAGCTACTGCTCTGTTACTGACAGACTCGGAGAAAGTAGAAGGGGAAATAAATGCCTTCGCATCCACTCAACTTGTATGAAATGTCGTTTGGTAGACATGTCTTGGAACCCTCTCCGTACCAGGTTTGCTTTACGTGCCATATACGGAATCTTCGGCTTTATTTTCGTTCCTAAGAAAACCATGCTAAGAATTGTTACGCATTTTAAAAATAAATCCTAGTTTAGACCGGGAATTGGATAGATAATAACGACCTTGATAACTACTCCACCATTTAGGTGGCTAAATTTCTCTAACTACCTGTATATATGTTGGTATAGTAATAACCACCTATAAAGCTTCTGTGTTAATGCATAAAACTCATTACGAGTTTTGGTCTGTTGCAATGACCGCAAGCTAATGCAATTAGGATCATTATAATGATGGTTACTTAAAGTGTGAATGTCTCGTCGTGATGATCCAGGTCATGTCAAGAAGGATCGGTTGGTGGAGCACTGCACATTCTCTAACGACCATTCGGCATGACCGTTGGAAGTGTTAAAGTGATCACATAACCACACTTTGTAATGGCCATTAGTGAAACATACCACGTCATAACCCATTTAATTATAGATCCTAATCTGACATCTTCAAACTAAAAGGTAGACTCCAGATATTCTGTGAGATTCATCACGCCAATATTATCAGGGATTCCCAGTGTTACTTAAATCTGAATAGACGTGTCTAGTAGCAAAAAGTCTCCATTAGGTTTATAAAAAAAGTATGTAGACTGTTTAAACATTCGTCGTCTGATCGCGATTCGAGTATGCAGAATAAACCATAAAATATTAATTTAAATTAAAACACACAGTGAGTAGCACATACAACTTACCGGCATTGTAAGTAGTCGTAGAGAGCGTGTTTAGTAGGGAAGTTCCGACCACTCTCTCGAGTGAGAGAAAAACAAATCGACAGTGAATATCTGTGATTTAGGTCTATAATACCATACAGATAATGCGCAGATAAGAGGTAATAACGAAACGTTATCTTCGTCTTAAACTTTTATCAATGCATAGGCCTATTTTGAAAATTATGTCCGCAAGAATGTTATGTTACAAGAATCACTTAAGAGGAACTTGGAGATATTCAGGCAAGAATAAAGCTAAGTCTTAGGAAATCTTTACGCCGATGAGCACAAGAATGCTACATGTAACAAAGATCAGCATTAACAGGACTGAAAATCCTGCACTTTTATCCTTATAGAGTGACAGTGGCTCATCGATTACGAAGCTTGGTTCCATTTAAGTGATTATGTTCTCTCTCAAAATATAAGACACTGGACAATGAAAATCCTTATTTAGTGCATGAAGTTCTTCTTCACGACATCAAGTGAATGTGTGGAATGGTATTACTGTACGCAGAGTAATTGGTCTCATTTTCGATATGATATGATATGATATGATATGATATGATATGATATGATATGATATGATATGATATGATATGATATGATATGATATGATATGATATGATATGATATGATATGATATATTTATTTATTTTTACATCTCTTATTTAGTAATGGGTCGCCATCACATCTCTGTATTCGTGCTTCATATCACCTTCTAATTACAATAACACATACTGTACAAACTTTCATCGACGTGTGCAGTCATCTTATTTTACCTTTGCTACTCTTCTACCTCTCCTCACTTCTGTTATCACTCATATCCCCTATTTCTTCATTAGTCACTGAATCACATGTTTATTTGTTCACTTTCATCCCCGATAAATTTTTCGTTAGGTACTATTTTTTTATGGCAATGCTCAACTCAACTTTCATTTGTAAAAATACATTGAAATACTTCCACTCTTCGTATCATTTAATTTCTCTGATTGTACACTAAACTTTGTATTTACTTCCTATATTAGTAGGCCTAAATATTTCAATACAATTCCTAATAATGAATACTTTCAATTTCCTCTTGTCATGTCCTTTATCGTCTATTGTTTCTCTGAATACTAATTCAATTATTCGTTCAAACATTTTCCCTCCGATTATTTTGATAGTTACTATTAGGCCTACTGTTTGAACACTTATTTGTTTCTATGTCTATTGCCACTGTTTTATCACTTCCCCCCCTCTCTTAAGCTCCAACTTCGTAGACTGTAGTTCTGCGGTCCCTTATTCCCTTCTTTCTTCCCCTCACAAGTAGATGGACTACCAAAATCTTCTTTACTTCTTCTCCTTCTCGACTCAGGACGTCTTGCTTGTTTCTCCTTACCCTCCTTCTTGACCTGTTTTCTATGACCTACTCTTCCCGCCGCCAGCTGACTCGTCATCTTATCCCTTCCGCTATTGTCAGCAGTCTTCAGTAATTGTTGCTTGCATGGTGATGATGGACTTATTTGCGACCACGCGTCTCTCCTTTCCATAACGTCATACGTATCTGCTTCTACTCTTTCTGAATTCGCTGTGTCAGACATTCCTTGTGTGGTTAATGCCATCGCTTCAGATTGTCCTGAACTAATTGAATCCAGTTTTAAAACTTCTGCTACACTTTCTTGGATACTGATCTCACTTCTTCTTCCATTTATTTGCTTATTTATAATCATCATTTTCATTTTCAAGTCTTTCCTGTTTCCTTCCATATTCTCTGTATCCAACTCCTTTTGATTTAAATTTTCTAGACAAAATTATAGATCGAAAGTCTCATTAATGATGTTCAATTTATTTCTATACAGCCTTGCAAATGTCCGTTCTTCCTGACTGCCCACTTAAACGGTAGCAAAAATCTTCATCTACATCTCGTCTCATAATCGTAATCTATCTCAAGTCAAATATTTCAATTTTTTAAATACTTTCATCTACACAGAATTTTCTTCTTCGTTAATAGGTTTTTGAAATTAAACACGATAGGCCGATTCAATCCTCTTCCGACTCTGCAGGCCCTTTCACTTTACCCGTCGCTCACGTCCATGTTGAAAACCTCCCAACACACTTTGAATACAGTGTCGTACGGTTCCCCGGATATAAATATTTGTAACTTTTATCTGAGGGGGAATTTAAAACAGAAAGTGTATGTGAACAGTCCACATATTCTTGTGCTGGAGAATGAAATCAGTCGAGTGCTGAGTGAAATTACAAATAAAGAGTTGCAGAAGTTGTTTCAGAATTTTCTACACCGATGTGATTCTTTCAACCAAAAAGGCAGTCATCATTTTCAAAATATCCAATGATAAAAGTAATATCAACATAACGTTTCCTTATTACCAGGGAAAGGATTTATATGTAAATACATATTTACTTATAAAGCTAATATAATTTATATTTTGCATTATCTTTATGTTTCACAATGTGTAGGGTTGAAAAATCCTACTTTTATTTTCCATATTTTTCCATATTTTAGAGTTTAGTACATATTTTCGTTAATTTCCATATATTTTCCATATTTCATATAAAACAGTCCATATTATATTAGGTTTAACAATAAAACAAAACAAAATTCCATTAACTTTTAAAAATACATTTCAACAATAGAGATTTAAACACGTGTTCAGTAATCCCTTTAACATCAGAGTTATTTGAAAATTAGCAGTCCTATCAACAATGGGAAAGTAAGTTACAAAACTGTATTAATTTAATTTAAAATTTTTAACAGACTTCAGTTGTGCAGCTCAACAGTTAAATGCCAGTCAGAGTACACATAGGTTCAGTTTTGTAAATCATACTATAAAGACGGTAAATATGCCAAAAGTACGTCATTCAGTCAATTTAAAATCAAAACTAACAAGTTACATTTCAGAATTTAAAGAAGATGGTTTATCAACTGACAATAAAATATTATTTTGTAATTTGTGTCAGTGTGCAGTATCATCTACACAAAAGTTCCTGGTGCAACAACACATTACAACTAGTAAACATCAGGCCAACAAACAACTAAATTCCAAGCAGAGACAATTGTTTTTAACACAACCAACAACATCGAATGTAAGATCTGAGTTTAACATCGACCTGTGCCGTTCTCTCATCTCTGCTGATATTCCTCTCTACAAACTAAAGAATAAGGTCTTCAGGGAATTCCTTGAAAAATATACTCAACATACAATCCCGGATGAGTCAACACTTAGGAAGACGTATGCTCCATCCATCTACGATGAGACAATACAGAAGATAAGAGATGAAATTAAAGATAGTTCAATTTGGGTTTCCATTGATGAGACTCCCGACAAAGAAGGTAGACTTGTTGGTAATGTAGTTATCGGTTTGTTAAGTGAACAATATTCTGAACGAATTCTTTTACATTGTGATGTTCTAGAAAAGTGCAATAACAAAACTATAGTTAAACTGTTCAACGAAGCTATGGGTATCCTGTGGCCAAAGGGTATTATGTACGATAATGTGTTATTCTTTATTAGCGATGCTGCCCCTTATATGGTCAAAGCTGGACAAGCATTATCTGTTGTATATCCTAAATTGACTCATTTTACTTGTGTGGCGCATGCATTTCATCGTGTGGCAGAAGTGGTCAGAGACAATTTCCCTAAAGTAGATTTGTTGATTTCATCAGTGAAAAAAGTATTTCTCAAAGCTCCCAGTAGAGTTAACGTGTTGAAAGAAATGTACCCTGAAATTCCATTGCCACCAAAGCCAATTTTAACTAGATGGGGTACATGGCTAGAAGCAGTTGAATATTATGCCGAACATATAGACTCTATTAACAATGTTCTCCTTGCATTGGACTCTGAAGATGCAGTCTCAATTGATACTGCGAAAACAGTTACCTGTGACATAAGTGTGAAGAATGACTTAGCTCACATTCAGCATACATTTTCATGCATCATAAAAACGCTCAAAAGTCTCCAAAATAGGCACCTTTCACTATCTGAAAGTTTTGAAATTATAAATAGTACTGTGGAACAACTGAATCGTGGTAGAGGTAAAGTTGCAGATGCAGTAAGAGCTAAGGTGGACACTGTACTTTCAAAAAACCCTGGATATGAAGAACTACAAAAGGTTGTTGCTGTGATGAGTGGTGAATCAACAGTGAAGATTAACTTGGACTTATCCCCAGCAGACATTGTGAAATTGAATTATGTACCAGTTACTTCTTGTGACGTCGAACGCTCTTTTAGTCAGTATAAATCTATCCTCAGAGACAATAGAAGAAGATTCACTTTTCAGCACTTGAAAGAAATGTTTGTAACCTATTGTTATGGTAACAGACAATAAAAATTGTGTTTTGTTGAAACTACATTGGAAGATAAGGTACGTCCATTATATTTTTTGTTTAGTTTGATTAAAATGTACCAATATTTAACGTACATAGTCATTTTTTTATAATTTTAAGTCCATATTTAATTCCATATTTTGGTAAAAATCCATATTTAATTCCATATTTTGGTAAAAATAACTACATATATATTTACATATTTCATATATTTTTAGTCCATATAAATCCGTTCCCTGCTTATTACTAAGGAACGAAGTCGGGACACCAAAACGTTGCCTAGATGAGGCTACAGGTTTAAGGAGCACTAACTGTAGGATGACGTTAAAATGAGTGCGGGTTTTGTATTGTTTACTGCATTCTAATAGGTTTCTTCGACACAGCATGCCTATTTTTTGTTTTCAAAAAGTAAACTTTTCGTCAGGAGTTCAGTTGTGCTCTAATAAAAGTACTGTGAAGATGTATTGGTCCACCGCTGTCGAGTAACGTTTAACACGTCTGACCGTGAAAAGATCGGGCTCGGGTTAAAATCCTGGTTGGAGCAAGTTATCTGGTTAAGGTATTTTCTGGGGTACTCCCTCACCCCACTGAGAGAAAATGCTGGGTAACTTTTGGCGCTGGACCCTGGACTCATTTCGTGCACGCATAGGCAATAATAAAACTTGTTTTGTTTGTTACGATACCATATTTTGGAACAGAAGGAGTATATTATATGTGTGGAGTTGTTTGTACAATGGCGTTTGATCGTATATATTGTATATGGGAACAAAGATGTTTCCTTACTTACTTATGGCTTTTAAGGAACCCGGAGGTTCATTGCCGCCCTCACATAACCCCGCCATCGGTCCCTATCCTGTGCAAGATTAATCCAGTCTCTATAGTTATACCCAACCTCCCTCAAATCCATTTTAATATTATCCTCCCATTTACGTCTCGTCTTCCGAAAGGTCTTTTTCCTTTCGGCCTGCCAACTATAACTCTTATTAGGTTCAATAAATAATATGATATGTAAATTAGATGTGGTATAAAGTTGATCCAAGGTTATTTATGTTAATATCAAATATATAATACTAGTAATTTCTTGTGATTTTTCGTTGATTTAGAGTACACATTATGATATGTTTGTGGATTAAGTATTATAAATTTATGTACGTAAGTTACGCTGTATATGCGTATTTTTTGACTTGGAAGAAATCTGCAAGTATTCAAAGTATATTTGTAATGTGGTAAATATTGATATGTATTATAGGCTATAATATCATCATCTGAATGCAAGAACTAGCTAACTCGAAATTTGCGGTTTTTTTATTATCTGTCATAGCATAGCAAAAATCGCATAGAATGTAATGCATGAACTATGTAACTGATCGAACGATACCAGCGACATCTATCTTGCAATGTAAAAAATAGGTAAAAGAAAGCGAGACATATCCCTTAGTGCAATAAATTGGTAGCTTGAGACAGCGCACTTTAGTGTTAGAAGTAGATAACTAAAGATGTTCACTTTTAACACATCAAACTAGCGGCAGGCTTCCTTTTTAAACTTTGAATATCTTCCAAACAACATCGAGGTAGTGAGGTGTTTAGCGACCGTTGTGGTGGTCAGAACCTAAATAACTATGTTGTCGCGATTGTGCATGCATGCAGTTCAAATGCTAGAAAACCTGAATATCATTGATGTTAACTTCTTGACACACGGTCATAGTGAATTGGAGTGCGATTCTAAGCACTCTACTATTGGCATTGAGTTCAAGTACGTCCGTAAAGCATTATGGCCAGGTGACTGGAAGTCAACTGCACAAGGAGCATGGAAGAAAGGTGACAAATCCTACAATGTACATGACGTGCAGACCGAAGATATAATGGATTGGAAGGCTTTCGTTAATAGAAATCTCACCATGTGAAACATGGACACAAACAAAATGCAAGTGTTTTTCAGAAACTGTTGGTTTCGATTCGAGAAAGAGAAGTCTTACCAGTATCAAAGTAAGAAGCCAATCAGGGTAGAACATTTTAGGCTAATGGACTATAGGAAAGCGGCCTTGCGTAGGTTTTCTGCGAATATCCTGCAACCGTGCTACCCCAAAGGCCATCCCATTATGGACGCAAAAAACAAATTACATCTATTTGTTTGTTCTCCATGAAACTACCAGCCTTGAGCCAAGACTACTTCTGCTCCTACTCGAACCTACCTCACGGAAGACAGGAAGAGGAACAAGAAAAATAAGAAGTTGATAAACATTAGATCAGTGTTCCAGATTTTCTAGTTTCTTGTTCCTACTGCATGTTGTTTTATTTTTTATGTTTTTTTGTACTTTCCGTTTATTTTTTGCAAGAGAGAAAGAATTTAATAATTACCAAAGTTCTTGTTTAGTTAGTAAATTAATGTTTATTGTGTTTTCTATTCAATTCCAATAAAATATTTTGCAGATATACATCGTTGTTTGTTAGCTTAGCAAAGTCTCCTTAATTGAGTAAAAAATTGTGTTGATAATCATGGCAGGAACAAAGATAGTTCTATAATACTTTAAGTAAACATCATCTTCTTCTTCCCTATTAGTGCCACAATTGCATCTTTAGGGGATTGCCTCGGACCATCTCTTATATTTGTTCCTTTTGAGGTAAACATACAACAGTCGAATTAATCGAAATGTGCACTTCTTTCTACATTTATACAGTGTTTATCAAGGAGATATTTATAGTTACCCATCACAAAAATTTTCACATGTAATAAATAATTAATGCAACAAGTAGGTATCTCAATTTATTTAATAATAAGTATTAGGCCTATTGTAATGATGACAAAATAATGTTAAATTAATTATCAATGAAAATATTTATCACAAAGAAAGACCTAAGTGAAATACTGAATCAATTTATGCAAAATTACTTAGATAAAACAACATGCAAAGAGAAAGGTAAACCGTTTTTGGTAATATCTCAAAATAGGAAGAACTGAGTTACCTAGTCTTGCATTCACATGACGATATTATGAATTATACTGATTTGTAATGGTATCTGCTATAAATATTTTATAATTATGAATGGGTTTTGTTAACCACATCATACAGAACAAGCAATTAAAATTTCATGTTCCTAGCATTAAAATTATAAGAGCCATTACATTTTGAATATGACGAAATGTGCCGAGAAGAAAAAGTGTGAGGAAACAGCTTGTAAAGTTTGCATGGAATGCAAATTCAATAAAGAGAGCATCCTTTAAATATTTACGTTTTTATACATCCAAGCGCCGCTGAGAACTGAAACTTGCACAACATAAAAAAGTTATTGCTGTTCTATTTTTGCACAAAAAACGAAAATTAGATTTCTGATTAGAAATGAACAAAATTTCACTCGTCTCTTCTTCTTCCTCTTCTGCCAATAGGCCTATACAGTTTTGGGTTGTTTCCCGTCTGTGAACTACAAATGGAATTGGTCCGTCCAACGTCGGTGAGGTCTGCCTAAATCTCTTCGTCCTCATGGATGGTAATATAATAGTCTCTTTGGTAAACGATGTTCAGGCATCCTAAGAAGGTGGTTTCTCCATTTACGTTGATAATGTTGGACGTCTGCGGTCAACTCCTCAACTTCCCACTGATTTCTTATGTCTTCGCTCCTAATGCGGTCCCGCAAGGTAACTCCTGTAGTTGATCGTAGAAATCTCATTTGTGATGCGTTGATTCTATTCCTTTCCTTTTACCGCAGTGTCCAACATTCACTGCCATATAACAGACCCGGTTTTGATATTGTATTGTGAAATCGGATTTGGGCCTCTTTCCGCATTTGTTTTCCAAAGTTCCTACTCAAGATGCCATTTAATTGATTATATTTCAAAATATTTTTATTCATGTCTTTTTGATAATTATAAAAAGAAATATGACTTCCAAAATATATAAAATCTGTCACTTGTTCTATTATTTTATTATCAACCACTATTTTTGCTCGTTTTGCCAGAAACTGCCATTACTTTTGTCTTTTCGGTTTATATTTTCATATTGTATTCTTTTAAAACCATCTGTAGTTTAAAACCAGCACGCTGTAATTTGTCTTCAGTTTCAGCAGACAAAACTTGGTCATCTGCATATATTGTTGTATTTTGTTCGTCAATTTGTATACCTTGTGGTGCTACTTCATTCCATTCTTGAATTGCTTTGTCTAAATATATTATAAACAAAAGGGGGAAAGGCGACAACCTTGTCTAAGTCCTTGGTTAGTTAGTATTGTTTCCGTATATTTGTCATGATGTAGTTTAATTTTTATAGCAGTTGTTTCATAAAGACTTTTTATATAATTTAGCAGATTTTCTTGAATGCCATAAAATTCTAAAATTAACCATAACTTTTCTCTATTGACTCTATCATACGCTTTTCCATAATCTAAAAATAGTATATATAGAGGGAGGTTAAATTCTCGCCTCTTTTCTAACAATTGTTTTACTATAAATATAGCATATACACAGGAACGTCCCTTTCTGAAGCCACATTGTTCTTCTGCAATTTGAGCTTCTACTAATGTTTTCAATTTCTCTTTCAAAATTGCTGCATATAATTTTGACGCTGTGTTTATTAATGAGATTCCGCGGTAGTTGGAACAAATATTTTTTGGTCCTCTTTTATATATTTGGATCACTAAAGTTGTCATTCAATCTTGTAGTATCTTCCCTTGGGCCCGAATATCATTGAAGAATCGGACCAGTCTCATTTGTAATGGTTTCCCACCATATTTCCATAATTCCATAGGAATATTATCTGTTCCACTGACTTTCCTATTTTTCATGCATCCTAAAACCTTCTGAATTTCTTCCAAAGTTATAGCATTATACTCTTCTGTCTGTGTAGTTGGTATCGTTCTTACCTGGTCATCATAGAGCAGTTTCTTATAGTGCTTACAGCATTTAGTAACAGTGTCCTATTTATTCTTTTTGGAGCCAAATTTGTAACTTTTAAAAGTGTGGTTACTATGTTGAAGTGTATGTGTTGTAGCGGATGCTTGATTTGTTATGTATGTGAGTCATAGTTATGGGATGCTTGATGTCGTCGCAATGTCTTAATTATAGTTTCATTGTGTTTGTGTGACTATTGTGTATTAATTTATGATGTATGTTACGGAAAGCTGCATAATTGTGTTATAGAGAACGGCTATAAGAAATGTTACGTTTATGTGTTGTAACTGTTTTATGTATGTCTCAAATTGATGCCTGATGTTTACTTTGCAATCGTAATGTTTAAATGTCGGATTGTCTATGTTTTGTTTACACTGTGTAAGCTAATTTATTTTTCTTTTCCATTTGTTTTTATGCTTATTTTTTGTGTAAAACTAAAGCCCCAGCATATATATGTAAAATAGGGTTAACCCCCATTGGAGATACAATAATAATATTGCGCTTCTTCCACATTACTTCTGGTATTCCTGTTATGGCCACTCTATCTGTGCAGTCTTATCTTAAACTTTTGAAAACTTTAAAACCATATAGTTGGGTGAAAGTGTTCATACTGTATATTCCTCATCACATTAACGACGCCTGTAGTGAAAATTGACTAAAATTATCTGCAGTTCCGAAACGAAGGAATCAATATAGGCTAATCATGAAGGATAAGCTTGATACTCGTATTATCAGCGCAGCAGCTTTAAATGGAAACGTGGAGAGTGCACACGAGTTGCCGATTAAGGGTAAAAGATTGTCGTCTTTGTTGCTAGACTTGTGAGAAGAGATGGTTTATCATACTACAGCCAAAAACATCTTACAATTAGGGTATTTGTGTAAGGTGGGTTCCTTATGATCTTGCTGAAAATAAGGAAAGCGTATCATTCGAAATTCGTCGTCAGCAAAATCACCAATTGATCTACAATTTCTCTGCAGCATCACCGCATCTTGAGCCGTGCCCACTACCACGGCCATTCACCTAGTAAGTCACTTCATCCGTCAGAGCGCTCTCAGACGTCACAGTATAGATAGCGCTATCAATCCCTTCATTTGTTCTTTCCAAATAATCCTATTGGCCGGTTCATTACGTCTCACGAGGATAGAGGGGGAGAGAGTTTACCTGTTTTAACGGAGATACACGGAACGTCACTCGGGTTCCGGTACGCGGCAGATACACTTAACAAGACTTAGGCTCTCGTACGCGGGAGATACACGGAAACAGTTGGCTCAGATTCAAGCTCTCGTACGCGGCAGAAACATTTAACAAGACTTAGGATTTTGGTACGCGGCAGATATAGACAACGTGACTCGGGCTTTGTATGTGCTGAAGATAGATCAGTGGAGTAGTTAAATTGCGTCGTGTGTGTTTGGGATTTTAGTGGACCGTAGTTTGAAACATCGCTTGCTAGTGATACGTCTTGGGGGTAAGTTTTAGTATTTGCATCGAGTAACATATTTGTGAGAAATATATGTGTTTGAGGTAAATTGTATTGGGAATTATGTAATGAGATTTGATTTCAAACGTGAGTTCATGTTCCGAGACGGTTAGAGTGATAGAGCAGCGATTACGGTCTCACATATGGTTTAAGTGTTTTCCCTGCTCCATTTTGATTGTTGGTTTCCTTCGCCGCTATTTTGTTATCATGTGCGTCAAGTTTAGTTGCTAGTTAAATGATCGTTGAGATTGGTATTATCGTCCGTTACTTATTACGTGCTATCTGTCTCCATCCCTCTCTCTCTCCGTTGGGTATTCATTTTGTAAAGTGCAGAGATTTGTGTTAGTGCTATTTGCACAGTTTATGTGAGCAATATGTGCAATGGGTAATGTATAGTGATCAGTCATGTAATGCCTTATGCTGGATAGAGTTTGTCTCTTATTGAGTGTATATGTATTTTTTTGGTTTGGTTAGTCAGATTGAGTGGTATCTATGGTCGAATGGATCATGTATTAAGTTAATGTGCTGGCTGAGTGTTGTGTTCAGATTCATACTCAGAGAGTTAATATATATATATATATATATATATATATATATATATATATATATATTTAGAGAGTGGTTCATGAACATATGGTTAATAGGTTAGTCACTGATTGTCGAGAGACGGCCATATTAGATGGTTTAATCACTTATAAGTGTGTTGGCCTCAGCCTTGTGATACATGATTTACATATCCTGGGGATATCATTTCAGATTAGTTTATCCTATTTTCATTCACCTATTTCATATTTATTGTTATTTCATTTTTCCATCTATGTACATTGTTATTTATTATTGTTAATTATATTTGTTTTACAAATTCACACTATTCATTTCTAAAAGTCTTCCACTGCGCACATCCAATCCTTCCAATGTGCCGTCCACCTGGCGAAAGCAGCCAATATAAGAAAGATAAAGAGGAGGAGTGGATGATCGTACCGCCGCCCTCACACTACAATCTGATCGAACATATTGATCCCGAAAAGAGACAGATGTCTTCACGCAGATTCCCTCGCCCGAAGGAGTCCCTCATCGATCCGAAAAACTTGCTAATCCATTTCTTTGCTACTATAGGATTTACTTTACAGGAAGGATGCCCAAAAGACAAAATTTTAGTTAGAAATACTAAGATATTTGCTCACAAGAGATTTGAAGAATGCACTGAGAAATAGTTTAGGACAGCTCAAAAACGCTCACCGAAAACGAAATACTGCCGAACGTCACCATATAGTCCAAATGTAGCGTAGACGTAATTTTGTTTCACTGCGTTCGACTCGTAAACTGCCTAAAGAATTTTCTCTTTAATAATAATAATAATAATAAGTAGTAGTAGTAGTTTCCAAGGCAGATTGTCTTTGAGTGCCATGATTACTCAATATATTAACATATTCATTATACACGAAGTTTTAGACGCAGACATTGTATGAAAGACGTAGTAGTGAGTAGAGCAGAGTCACTTGTTCTTTATCAATACGATGTCTCATGTTGTTTTAAGTGGAGATCCTGTGACGTGCAGTAAGGTTAAATTAAATAAGGAAACTCAACTTCTCAAGATATAGAAGACATGAAGAAAAGAAGAACTCCTTTCAGTTTATTCTCGCTTTTAGTGTTAATAGGCTAAATTTGCAAGTACAAAATACCGGTATTCATTTCATTGTGCACAGCATCAAGAAAGAGTATCACAGATAATTTCAAGTTTCAATTTTTAGTTTACATAAGATATTTTCCACTGTAGGTATAATTATATACATAATAATGAATTTCTCTAACACAAACATTTCGCGAGATGTGCTCTCTAAACCATTTCTATTATCACCTTCTTTTATGTAAAATGAAATTGATAAATGGGGCGGATTTTTTATAAATAACACATTGTGTTAATTTAGGGGAGAGTCGGGTAGTATCGGACATCGGGTAATATCGGACAGTGTGTTTCTTTCATCTACCACCATATGGTAGTACCTGAATGACATAGTTACGTCTCTCTATGCGACATCACAGAAACGTAACCATGTCAATCAGGTACTATCATCGTGTGGTAGATGAAAGAAACTCACTGTCCGATATTACCCGATGTCCGATACTACCCGACTCTCCCCTATGTACCAGTACTTTAAAGATTCCTAGTTTTTACTATTGTTATATTCCAGAAGTGTTATTGCTAACTGAACTGAATTGTAAATGCAGTAGTTTTCGAGAAATCACTGTATGAAAACAGAATAATAGACAGCAATGCACACTCTACTGAAACAAGCATTTTTTAGAAAATATTTAAATGAATTTTCACAGCATGAAAGTAATTTCTCTTTATGCTTCGTTATTTTTACTGAGCAAAAGTATATACCGCTGTTCAAGTTGCATTAATCGTTTGATTACTTAAAACACAATTTTATTCTTCTCAATAATAAAAGAAATCAAACGTAAGAAAGGTTACAACTTACCTGCCTTACAACTCAAGATTATGTACGTTAAAATGCCGTTCTACTTATAAATTTTCTCGTACATTTTGAACGTATAGACTCCTTATCATTTTTATGTGTAGTAGATACCAATATCATAGTACCAACTTGTTTAAAATTTCAGTGATGATAAGTGGTTGATCATGTAAACTATCAGTTAGAGTTACCAACTGCTAGGACGCAGTGTGTAATCTATGAAAACTACAATATTTTGCAAGCTTTGTTGGCTAAGAAGTAGCCTTTTTAGTTGGTTATTTTACGACACTTTATCAACTGCTATGGTTATCTAGTGTCTGAGTGAGATGAAGGTGATAATGCTAGCGAGATGAGTCTTTGGTCCAACGCCGAAAGATACCCAGTATTTTCTGTTAATGGATGAGGGAAAACTGCGGAAAACCTCATCCAGGTAACTTTTTCCAACCACGATTTGAACCAGAGCCCGCTAGTTGCACGGTCACGAGTGCTAACCGTTACTCCACAGCGATGAACAAAAGTGCGTACTGGCAACATAAGACATTTTGTTTTTTTTTTTTTCATGTATGTGTGTATATGAGTATGTGTGTCTATATGTCTGTGTGTTATGTTATGTTATGTTATGTTATGTTATGTTATGTTATGTTATGTTATGTTATGTTATGTTATGTTATGTTATGTTATGTTATGTTATGTTATGTTTGTATGTATGTATATATGTATGTAGGCCTATGTATCTGTGTATGTATGTATGTATGTATGGATGGATGGCTGTATCCTTGCCTGCTAATTGCTTGCTTCTCTGTTTACACAAATAAATTGTTATTTGTCTATTTCTATTATGGTATATATGTCAACAGATTGCTCATTTATATGATTGGTTGGATTCCATTCAGTTCCTCTGGATATAAGTGAGGATTAGAACTAAGTAATTCTGCTTTTGAAGTATTTTTATATAGCTCTGGAGTTATTTTAGTAGAAAAATTTTTAAAATAATATTACTGTATTACCTTATCTTTCTCGGCTGAGGTCGAACTCGCGAACCTATAGCCTATCACCAATGTCAAATATTAAGACTTCAAAATTGTTATAAATACTCCAATAAGCCTATGCATAATTTATCTTCATACATACAGTTTAGTATACATTCAGAATTAAGCTTCAAGTGTTGTTACAATAAATGCAATATGCAAATGCAATGCAACATACAGTATGTTCGTGATGAAATGCTGTTCCATAAAACTGATTAATGCAATGCTTTGAATCGCAACCCTCTTCAAGCTCTCGTTATCGTGTATGGTAAGATCTAAAGCAGAACTGGAGAATCCAGTACGCCCTAACAGGAAACAGAATATTTCAAGCCTGTAATTTCCTTTTAAATGTTTCCGCAACGTTCAATAGGTATCAATTTCTCGATTTCCTCTCACGACCACTTGACTTCAAAGTTATAGAAAATTTATGGAATTCTTGTAACAGAAAGTGATGTCTATATTACACAGACATGTTTGCATTAGGCCTATGGCTAAAATATCTACGGACTTCTTTAGCCATTGTTGTCATTACAAACATTCGTTCAACATCTTCACAAGAGGCTTACCAACTAATTATGGTACGAAGTCTATACACAGACGACGGATTCATTATATGGAGGTGAAAAAATGATAACAAATTGTCGATGACAAGAGAAATCGAAGTTCTCTGCAAAACGTAATCTACTACCGCTTTTCCTAAGCACAATCAACTTATGGATCATCATTAAAGACATCCGGGTTCATTGTGAGATTTCTATTTAATAAGTTTGCCTCGCTTTGTCAGAGTGTATTGTTTCCTTCATCGTTGCACCATTTTCGTTTTATCTTCTTAATATCATAATGAAAAACGATTTTAGTTGAACTACGAATATTGAACGAGAGTTCTCTAATGAGAAGTTCTCAGAACTTAACCAAGCAACAGCTGTGTATAGCCTATTCTATAGAATACATTGCCTGACAATTCAGAGAAAATTCAATGTATGTAATTATTTTGTATAAGACGAAACACTCAACGCACTGATAAAGTTCACATGTAACTAGGTACTGTCTCTGTACATGCAGGAACATAAAAAGGTGTAGTATTAATAGCAGTAGTATTAGTACTGTTGGTAGTGGTAGTGGTAGTACAGGTAACGGTGATAGTGAGTCGTAGTGGTGGTAGTGCTATTAGAAGTGGTGGTGATAGTGACAATCGTAGTAGTGGTAGTTCTATTAGAAGCTGTAGGTGGCGGTGATGGTGGTGGAATTAGTAGTGGTGGTAGTGGTGATAGCAGTAGTGACAGTGGTATTGGTAGTAGTACTGGCGGTAGTGGTAGTGTTGGTAGCAGCAGTGGTAGTGGTAGTTGTAGTAGTAGCAGCGGAGGTAGTATGGTAGCAATAACAGTAGTGTTGTTGGTAATGGCTGTAGTAGTAGCAGCAGGAGTAGTGGTAGTAATGATGGTCGTAGTGGTAGTGGTGGTAACAGTAGTGGTTGTAGTGGCAGTCGTCGTAGTAGTAGTAGTAGTAGTAGTAGTAGTAGTAGTAGCGATGATGATGGTAATAGTAGCAGCGATGGTGGTGGTAGTGGTAGGAGTGGTTGTAGTAGTGATGGTGTTGATAATGGTAGTCGTAATTCAGACGTAGTGGCAGTAGTGATATTAGTGGTGGTAGTGGTAGTCGTAATCGTAATAATGATAGTGGTATTGATGATAGTGATAGTAACTTACTGTTAGTAGTAGTGATGGTGATAGTATTAGATCCAGTATTGGTGCTGGTGGTAGTAGTACTCATAGTATTAGTAATGGTGGTAGTGGGCGTAGTAATACTAGTAGTGGTAGTGGTTGTGGTGGTGGTAGTGGTAGTCATAGTAGTGATGACAATGGTGACAGTGGTATTGATAGTCGTAGTGGTAGTAGGAGTGGTATTGGTAGTGGTAGTATTGGTGCTGGTAATAATAGTGGTAACCCATGCGGGCTTACGTGAAGGCGGCAATGAACCTCAGGGCTCCTTAACAGCCATTTGGAAGTAAGGTAGTAATACTAATAGTAGTAATAGTAGTAGTGGTGATAGTGTTGGTAGTGACAATAGTAATATTAGCAGTGGCAGTAGTAGTCGTATTCGTAGTAGTGGTGGTGTTGATAGTAATGGTAGTCGTAGTAGTTGTGGCGGTAGTGTTGGTAGTGGAAGTAGTAAGTTAGTACTAATAATGGCAGTGGTGGTGGTAGTATTGATGGTGGTAGTGGCAGTTCTATTACTGGTCGTGGTAGTATTGGTAGTGGTAGTACTAGTGATGGTGGTAGTAATCTTAGTAGTGGTAGTAGTGGCAGTAGTAATACTAGTGGTGACAGTGGTATTGATAGTCGTAGTGGTAGTAATAGTGGTAGTGGTATTGGTAGTATTGGTGCTGATAATAATAGTGGTAATCCATGGCGGGCTTATGTGAGGGCGCCAATGAACCTCAGGACTCCTAAACAGCCATTTGTAAGTAAGTTAGTAATGCTAGTCGTAGTAATAGTAGTAGTGGTGATAGTGTTGGTAGTGACAATAGTAATATTAGCAGTGGTAGTGGTAGTCGTAGTAACGGTAGTGTTGGTAGTAGTGGTAGTCGTAGTAGTTGTGGCGATAGTATTGGTAGTGGCAGTAGTAAGTTAGTACTAATAATGACAGTGGTTTTGGTAGTCGTAGTAAGTAGTAGTCGTGATGGTGGTAGTATTGATGGTGGTAGTGGCAGTTCTATTACTGGTCGTGGTAGTGGTATTGGTAGTGGTAGTAGTAGTAGTGATGTTGTTAGTAGTAATCTTAGTAGTGATAGTAGTGGCAGTAATGTGAGGGGCGTTGCGCTGGGATCGATGGCGTCCCACGTTGGCAGGTCCACGGCTGTCAGCACTCGTCCTTCGTGTAGCGCGAATAGGGTAGGCAGATTTATTATGGTTTTAAGTAGTGGGCGCCAGCCCACCCTATTTCGACGCTCGGTGTTGCGTGAGATTCACTCAGGGTAGCCGAGGTACGGTTGTGGTGTAGGACGATGTCGGGAATAATACCAAGCCGGCTACTTATATAAAAGGCAGTGTAAACTCCAAAACTATAAGTTTATTGTCGTATTCACTTGGTAAACCCTAGAGTATGTATTTCCGGCTGACTTATAATTCAATCGTTGGTCGCACTTCTGTATCGACTCTATGGCAGTGGTAGTAGTAGTGATGTTGTTAGTAGTAATCTTAGTAGTGATAGTAGTGGCAGTAATGTGAGGGGCGTTGCGCTGGGATCGATGGCGTCCCACGTTGGCAGGTCCACGGCTGTCAGCACTCGTCCTTCGTGTAGCGCGAATAGGGTAGGCAGATTTATTATGGTTTTAAGTAGTGGGCGCCAGCCCACCCTATTTCGACGCTCGGTGTTGCGTGAGATTCACTCAGGGTAGCCGAGGTACGGTTGTGGTGTAGGACGATGTCGGGAATAATACCAAGCCGGCTACTTATATAAAAGGCAGTGTAAACTCCAAAACTACAACAGTCTTACTAATAAACCGTGTATAGTTTTTATACGAGACTTATGCAGAGTTGAGACAGAAAACGTTACTAATAAACCGTGAATAAGCTATGGACGTATAAACAGGCTGTAACTATACAATGGGAATTGCTTTGCAGTAGTTATATACACGAAACCCCTTATTTAAGCGTTGTATATAGGGAAAAAATGGCCGCCCTTTAACAGCTGTTCGTAACGACTGTCATTTTATGATGATGTTTACCTTGTAACCACAGAAGAACAAACCAAAGATCATAGAATTATTAGGATAATATTGCTGTAGCTTGTACTCTTTGACCAAATTGTAGTGTGGTAATCGATTAGAGCCAGTTGTACTATCGATATTTAACATGCCACACTAGAGCGCTCTACCGGATGCAATAGAGAACCTCAGATATTCTATTACCTTTCGTAACGAAGTAATGACGAAACTATGACGTAGCTGTGTAACAGTTATACTGTTATACACGACGTATGTAGTGATTATTAGTAAGGAATTTACACACGACTTATAAACGAGCTACTCATTGTATAAGTATAAGACAGTTAAACGTCTGTATATAGAGTTTTTATTAGTAAGACCGTAAGTTTATTGTCGTATTCACTTGGTAAACCCTAGAGTATGTATTTCCGGCTGACTTATAATTCAATCGTTGGTCGCACTTCTGTATCGACTCTATGGCAGGTCTGAATAAGCTCTATCCGATACTATAAATTCAATACTCTGTCCAGTACACTATGATCGAAGCTCCTAAACGTTGACGAGTAGTCTCGCCGATGACAAAGTTCTATCTATCGAGTCTTCGCCGACACCAAAAAAAAAAGATGTCGACACGAAAAGAAGTAGTCCTGTCGACACGAAACGAAGTAGTAGTATTGCCCTGTATGTAGGGCCGCCGACACGATATGAAGTTGTGTTGTCCTGTCGACACGAAACGAAGTAGTCGTATTGCCCTGTATGTAGGGCCGCCGACACGATAAGAAGTTGTGATCCTCTCCGCGCCCCGTCACCCTTATTTATAAAAACCTATCCTACGCTAAAACTAACTATCCTATTGGTTAACAACTACGTCACTTAACCGACCTAAAATCTATTCTCTATTGATCCAAAGTGACCTCATAAGCTGAACCAAGATCTCTTCTTATTGGGCGCGAAATATGTCATCTCTAAATTTAGACTTTGGACTTCCCACAACATCAAATTAGTTTGTAGATCTTTCGAGAATACCCGTCCTTTTGGAAAATCCGAGCTTTACAATAGCTTTCCCACGGGTCCAGTCCAACTTTAGGATTGTACGCCTCGACGAGTGTCTATATACAAAACCCCGCACAAGGTGGCCATAAATCTGTCCGATTCTGACAAGTGGCGAGAGGAAGCGAAACATCTGCGTGGGAAGCTAACTCTAACCACGTCGCCAGAACATCCCCGCGAATACATGTAACAAAAATATGGAGATATCACTTCGCTATTTAAATCGGTCTCTCCCTCTCCTAATTACTGCTTCAAATGATAGTAGTGGCAGTAGTAATACTAGTGGTAGTGATATTAGTAAACGTAGTAGTAGTAGTAGTAGTAGTAGTAGTAGTAGTAGTAGTAGTAGTAGTAGTAGTAGTAGTAGTACGATTAGAATTTTATTTAATGACACTTTCAAGTACAAAATTTATTCCGTGTCAAAATTCAATTTGGGTGGGAAAACGTTGACATATTTCGCATAGTCCACTGTCTGGTAATGTTCTCTTACGTATTATAAATTTACGACACGAGCCTCCAAGTTTTACTTTCCTCTCGGAGAAAGGCACTAAGAGTTGTGTTTTCCTTTAAAATCCATCGCCGTGACTTCTCTTTAACCTGTGAACCTCGACTTTAGCGGATAACGTGGTAACCACAATATCTTCGAGGACAGCAATATAGAGACAGCTTTGCAAAATCATATTTTATGTTTGTTTAATCGAAAGTCAAAAAGAGTGGTTTGAATCTCATAAGTGACATCAATAAGACATCACTCATGAGACAACTAAGACAGGAGATAATGTGGTATGATGGCCAGTTCCTATCGCCGTCCATTGTATACATCGCTGAATAGTAACATATTTCACTAATCAGACTTTAGGTAACCAGGAAGTGTAATTCATTCATTCATTCATAGTGTTCTGCCCAAGAGCAGGTCCTTCACTGTAAACTCAGCATTCTCCAGTCTCTCCTATTTTCTGCCTTCTTCTTTGTCTCTTCATATGATCCATATATGTTAATGTCGTCTATAATTTGATATCTTCTGCTGCCATGAATTCTTCTCCCGTTCACCAATCCTTCCAGTGCATCCTTCAGAAGGCAGTTTCTTCTCAACCAGTGACCCAGCCAATTCCTTTTCCTATTTGTGATCAGTTTCAGCATCATTCTTTCTTCATCCACTCTTTCCAACACAGCTTCGTTTCTTATTCTGTCTCTCCATTTCACACGCTCCATCCTTCATAATACAGTGAAACCTCCCTAAACGGACATCTCCTTATAGCGGACACCTCTTCTTAACGGACGATTTTATCGGTTCGTAGGTCAATATATCAAAACTCCACATTAATTAACCTCTTTAAGACGGACACTCTCTATTACGGACACGGACACAAAATATGTACCAAAAATGACGATCAAAACCTCTCTTAACGGACACTGCTTAAAAAATATTGGAATAAATGTACATTGGAACATAACGTATTATGCGTAAACGTATTTTTGAAGCAGCCTGTACCAGAGTACTTTCGCTCAGGCTTCTCGGGAGGCTTGACTCTCATCCCTCTCATAGTCCGCAAACCTAACGGTGCTATTATGCTATTATGTGTGAGGAATACAGTAACTTGACAGAGGGATCGTATTTTTCTAGTAAAGAGAGACAAAAATATTTGACTCTGTTTTTCTTGTAAGGTTGGTGAAAACCGATCTTAATAGGACTAAACAAAGTGTGCCAAGGTCACACTAGTGGTTGAAAAATCCCTTGCCTCGTTTTTTATAGTCTGCAGCAACAAACGAACTGGCAAGCACGTGTTTGTGATGGCTCCGCGTAAATCTTTGACTTTAAAAGAAAAGGTAGACATACATGATCGACTATCATAGGCGTGAAAAGTGCGGAGTAAGAAAACTATCGGAAGTGTTCAAGATAGGGAAAACACAGGCAGAATAAATTGTGAAGAAACAAGACGAGCTTCTCAGGGATTGGCACCTTAATGGTAATGAGCAGCGCATCCGACAGTTTCAAAATGGGAGTGGTGCCCTTATTAACAAGGCTGTCATAGAGTGGTTCAGCAGAATCAGAAGTCAAAATGTTCCTGTATCGGGACCAATTATTCAAGCCAAATCGTTAGAATTCGCAGCTGAAGTGGGTGATTCCGAATTCAAAGCTTCGAATGGCTGGCTTGAAAAATTTAGAAAGCGTCATGACATTAAATTCAGGTCTATTTGTGGAGAATCGTCTAGTGTTGATATGGAGACTGTTACGAACTGGGAGGAAAAGTTGCCTTCACTCATCAGTGGTTATTCTCGTGAGAATATTTTTAATTCTGATGAGACAGGGTTGTTCTTTCGTGCTTTACCTGATAAAATTTTGTGTTTCAAAGGGAAATCCTGTGCTGGAGGTAAAGTGGCTAAGGAACGACTAACCTTACTCTTATGCGCAAGTATGAGTGGAGAACGTGAGAAACCTCTCTCATAGACAAGTCGTTAAAACCACATTGTTTTAAGAACATGGATGTAACGAAGTTCGGCGTGGATTGGAAAGCGAACAGAAAAGCATGGATGACGAGAGAGATAATGACGGAATGGCTGGAACAACTGGACAGGAAAATGATGCGTCAAAATAGAAAAGTGTTGCTGTTTCTGGATAACGCCACTTCACATCCATACATCAAATTGAACAATGTAAAAGTCATGTTTTTCCCACCCAATGTCACATCCCTCTCTCAACCATTAGACCAAGGAGCGATCCAAAACTTTAAAGTGAAATACAGACAGTTAGTATTGAAGCACATTGTTTCAAGACTTGATGAAGATGGAACGTCACTTCAAAGTCTTACGAAAGAATTGAATGTTTTCCAAGGAATTTGTTGGATAACAAATGCATGGAAACAAGTTTCAACAACAATTCAGAGTTGCTTTCGGAAAGCTGGTTTCCCTGCTGGTAATGGTGAAATGAATGTGGAGTCAGATATTTCTGACGAAATGAACACCACACAGAACCTCATAAATAGTGCAGGATACACCATCGGTGTGAATGATTATGTTTGCATCGATCTGGATATTCTAACCGAATGTTCTAGTGAAGATGCAAAAATGATCCTTCAGTCCATTCAGGAAAATGAAAATGGTGACAATGACAACCATGACAGTGATGACGACGATGATGTTGGTGGTGATGTAGAAATTGTCAACAACAGTGATGTTCCACCAATAGTGTCTTATAGTGAAGCGCTGGATTGTGTTAAGCGGTTAAAGCAGTTCTACAGTGCAAAGGAAGATGAAAACGGATTGAGAATGGTACAAGACTTAATCATACATAATGAGAGCATTACTGTGAAACCAAAATGTACCAAACAAACAAACATTGCAAGTTTTTTTTTTTTTTTAAGAAGTGAATGTGAAATACTGTATTGTGTTTTAAATGTTATCAGTGTATGTGCCGATGTGTTTATGTGTTAAATGTACATAGAAGCTGGAATTCCTGTTTTTCATGTGAGTACAATACTAGTGTATAATAATTATTATAAACTTAATAGAGCATGTATTACAATTTTGATTTCAGCATTCAATTCAATAGTTTTATATAAGAGTAAATTGATAATGTCCTTACTATAACAGTTTTATATTATAAAAGCCTTTTCCTTAAAAACCTCTCTTATGCGGACACCTCTCCATAACGGACACTTTTTGCAGTTCCTATGGTGTCCGTTATAGAGAGGTTTCACGTATATCCATATTTCAAATGCTTCTATTTGTTTCTCTTCACTTCGTCATAAAGTTCATGTTTTTGCTCCATACAATCAGAAAGTATAAAATGGTCTAAAACGATAAATTTTTGTTTTTCGGCCTAAACAAATTTACCTTTCTCTAGAATTAATTTGATATAAATGATTTATAGAAAAAAAATAATATTTGTATTTAAATGTCACGCCACCTTTCAGAATTTTTTTTTTAAATCCTGTAATAGGTTTAGAATAAAATCGTAACTTCCATAGAATTTTCTTATCATTATCCTCATTCTGGATTTTGTGTTTCATGAGTGGACACGTCCCTGTTTGTCTCAAAAATGGACAATGTAAAGTTTTTTTTTAATTTCCCGTAAACTTAATTTTTCAAACTACATTCTATTTCTTTCTTCAGGATTGATTGGACCAATCTGCATGAAACTTTGCATACACATTATTCAATCATATCTGAATTCTGTGAACTAAAATTATTTAACTACCAAACGGAACGTTCCCGGACATAGGTTCTTATATGAAAATTGTTCATAATAATTGTCTCCTCTATCATCCCTAAAAGTTCGCAACACAGTCACTGACTCACCCTGTGGATGTACATATTAACCATAACATTAATCAGAGGGAACCCTTTATTGATTCTTAAATAACCGAGAACAAGGCGTCAACTTCTTTGAAATACTGGAGAGGAGAGCAGAATCTGCATAAAAGTCCGAGAAAATTTTAATTACTATTTCTAAAAAATTTCTTTCACATATTTTACAGAAAATAACATCGTCTTATTTTTTCATACGAAGCCACTCATTGAAATTCCTTAATCCAAAATGGTTAGAAACTACAGCCCCTATACACTACGTTTTCCCTTTCACTTTCGTTGATCCTTCCTTGCACTAATGATGAACATGAGCTATTAGTTTCATTGCGACTTCTGTAACACAATTTATCATTGTGTTCATTGCATTTTTATTTTCGATAGTTATCTTTATTAAGACTGTGTCCATTATGAATAGATACGTCACAGTCACTTAAAAAGCACACATCCGCGACAACTATTATCACTAAAACGATCACCGAACTGAATGCTGATTACTGGTATTTTTAAATTTCGCAAATAAATTTAATTGTTTATGAAAAAATATGTTGAATAATAATAATAATAATAATAATAATAATAATAATAATAATTTAACTGCTATTAGGAAAGATAAGTCGAGTATTCTCATCATTGAGCTGTTAATTTCTGAGTGTTATTTCTGATTGGTAATAATTCTCACCGTTACTGTTCGAACGCGATAGTTGATAGCTTTAAATCAGGCCTGCACAAGGTTTGCGCTCTCCGAGCCGGCTCACAGCTCATGAGCGGAGGCAGATATTGACTGCGCTCTGTATAAGGGTGGACTGGAAGAAGGCATGATCTCGTACAAAATGTACACAAACGATTGTACTATTACGAGTGTTTATGAATTGAATTCCCGTCCAGTGTTTGCAAAACTACCTTGGACTATTATTATTAATTAATAAAGAAATATTTATTTTACAGAAATAATAGAAATTCTATAGCTACTTAAAAGTACAATATCATTTTCTTATATTTTTATTTATCAGTACATCAAAACGGGGTTTTATGCTGTTGGTAGCTGAAAGGAACAGTAGCCTACTGATCGTAATGAAACATCAGTTACAGATGTTCGATGTCTGCCTTTATTAAAGTTGTTTATAGAAAACAGTTGCTCACAAATATAAATGTTGAGCCAAGCATAGCAATCATTTTCGCAGCCAGCCTGTGTAGTCGTGGATATTATTTCTAATGATTAGTCTTGTAAAACTCAACCAGGCTAGTAGTATTATTCAAACGATCTTCAGCCCTTAGGTCACTTTGAAAATCAATAAGTTCGAGCTGTAAATCGTTAAATGTTAAATGTTATGTTCCGTCTTTTAGATTCCTCCATACTTTACTGTAGCAGTAGGTAAGCAGCGTGAAACAGTTACTAAGAATACACATTGCACTCCACTAGATAGCTGAGTGGTCGTTTCCCTGTTCTCTACCTATAGCAAATCTATGTCATTATCGTGGTGGGAATATAATGGTGAAGCAGTGCGCAGCCTCGCCCGTTCTCCTACTACGTGATGACGTCACGCGGGAAGCATTGCAGAGTCTCTCGCAGCTTGCTAGCTTAGCTCAGCTCAGCTCCGTAAGGTTTTGGAAGTGGGGTAGGTTAATTGATTATGAATACCAAGAAGCTGTATTAACTAATCCCTTCCCTACTAACGTCTTGTGATGCGCTCCCAAAGCATAGCAGTCTAGACATGACGTCTTTGTGACCCTGCGACTTTTATTGACAGTTTTCATTCAAGCTGTCAAATGCAGTTTTTTTCAAGCTGTCTATTTAGACGGTTGTTATATGTTGCAAAACGATCTTTCGTGAAGAAGAGGAGTTATTTTCCTATAAATATACGCGAAAGGTTTTCCAGAATTCTAACTGTTTGAATAAAAGTGCATTGAAGTTCTGTCCTGCATTCCGAGTGGAATGAACAAAGTTTAAGAAAGGGAATCAGAATCGAGGTCTTGTAAGAGTTATTGGCAGTAAAGTGACATGACAGAAAAGGTCTGTCTACGAAGCACAACATTCACATGGTGAGCATAAAGGAAAAAAGGGTAACAATGAAGGGGAATAAACAGTGGTGAAACTGAAGGGCGTAATAGAGTACAATAACGTTATGTTGTGGGTTGACTGTCAGGTCAGCGTCAGAATGAAGTCTTATATCCCTTCTCCATTATGGGAAAATACGTAAAAAAAACTACAGAAACGTTTCTTCAATATAATGTTTATGGTACTTTTCAGCTTTTCAATGTCTACGTAATTGCATGTAAGACCGTGAAGGGAAGCAAACCCAGGAAGGAAAGGATCTATACAAATCTTCAACTTGACCTGGAAGCACGCATTTTATAGAGGGTTACGACGACAATATTACAAGCAAACTGTTGGGCTTATTCCCCCCCTCCCGACATATACCTACCACCCACAGAAAAAGAAGCCAGCGAGAACCTGCAAAGTTTGTAAATCTCACAAGAAATGTTTTGTACTGGAGTCTTTCGAAACTTAACATACTGTTCAAACTGTTACCAAATTATGAGTATAATATCATAATTTGTAGTAAAAGACCCATGTTTATTGCAAACGACTTCCACCTGCCTTTAAATGCCACTTACCGCACACCACCAATTCACTGTCTGCGCGTGGAGATTTAAATAGAGATTCCAGGCAAGAAGCCCGTCCTTTTAAATCTTACTGCATGAACTTAAAGATAGCAACAAGCAAACTTTAGAAAAGAGTCAATAATGAACATTTGTTAAATGCAGTTGTCGAATTAATTACGTTCATTCTGGTGTACTGCTTTCGTTAGAAGATATCTTAAGTTCATGGACTCAACTCGGTTTGATCCATTGAGGGTGATGGGCAGAATACGTTCTGAATCAGACCTTCGATTTCAGGCTGGCTTTAAAGAGGCTGAAAATGTGAATTGCAACAAATGTCAAGTGTAGCATGATGAAGTGTCCCTAAAAGAAGGCAAATTCGAAAGAAAAAAACACATTTTCAATAAAATGTGGACTTAACGCGTTTTGATTCCGAGCTCCTCAAATACGTTCAATAAAGTTTCATCGTCAACATTTTTACATCACTTAAAAAAAAACACATCAGTTTTTCATTCCAGTGATTCTGCATATTTCTTTTAGTAAAATGCTCCTGCACACAATTTTAATATCTGAATATTTTTTACACAAATTAAGTCCACAATTCCCACATCTGACATTAATTTTCGTAATGTGAACGGCTTTCTTGTTAGCAGCTAGTACTTGAAATAGACCTTGATTCACCCTCACTAACCACTTCTGTATTATCTTCCTCACTACCACTTTCTTTCTTCAACTGCGCCGGTAAATCAATTTCCAATGGCATTATAATATCACTTTTACCCAAAACATTAAGGCTGCTATTATCCACAAAACAACTTATGTCTATGTTCTGTATCCCTGAATACAACTAGATTTGAATAAACACCAATAAAGAAAGAACAAATTTACCAACTCAAGTTTCTATACTGCAAGTAAATGGTAAAGTGGAGAATTGAAACAGTAAACGACTTTAACGGCATTACAAACAGTTACAACAATGGACAAAAATCACAGAATTCAAACTAGAGAATGTTTAAAAGTGTAGGTCATATGAAATGCCAAGGGTGGGTAAAATCTGTCCACTAACAAATACTTCAAATTATTAGTCTGCTATATTTGAAATCTGAAACAGAACACATGTGTGCATACTTTATCATGTTAGAGACAAATAGAGTAAAGGTGAAAGCTGCCAGATTTCATTAATTCAAAAAAATTTAGAAAATAAAAAGGGTGGGCAATTTTTTCCTAACCGTGATAATGCTAGGGTTAAGCGAGAAAATAATTATTTTATGCCCATTGATTGACGCCTTTTTTGCTCCTCTATTGACATACGAGACAATTGAATCCTTCCGTTTACTGAAGCTTTTTCTGTCTGGAAGTTGTTAAAAGATAACACAGCTTTAACATTTTATGAGACATGTAATTAAGTCCTTTTAGCTTAGAAAGGTTTGAAGAACTATGAGAAAATTATTCCCTTCTGCGGAGCGACTCATATGTGAAACATTTTAACAATATGATACACAGGAACATACTAGTTAATACTTATTATAATGCTGTAATTACTCACGTTTCGTTATTTAGGTCTAATGCACTATCCTCTGATACATGTTCGTCTGAATTGGTTTTGGAAGTGGCCTGAAGAGGACATGAACTATTAGCAATGATGTCATGAATTTCTTTTCTCCTTCTCCGTTTTTCACATCTGTCCAATCTCAGATTATCTGTTGATTTTCGTTTCAAGCAAGACTGCGCCAGAGCTTTTGTGGGTACAGCGTCTACTTTCAGATTACGGCTGCTTTTTGGTTCATAATTTAGGAGTTTCTGCTTTAAAGGTACTTCGTAACTTGACTCCTCAAAATGAAGTCAACATATTCGAGCTGAAACAACATTAAATCTTAAGATTTTTACGCCCTTTTCTTTTCGCTCAAAGCAATCTATGGAATAAGTCAAACAATAAGTTTAACATGAAAATATATTTTGCAAATGAGTTGCGAAGCAAATAAAATTTAGTAACATGCGAGAAAACTCATCGTGCTGTAAATTGACTTCTACAAGCCTGCAACCATTGTCTTGCCAAGTCTTCATTCTTCGGAAACCTATAAAATTTTACGTCAGTTCCTTTTGTTTTTCGATTGTAAATCAAAAAACCAGATACTGCATATCCAGGCATACTAATAGCATGTGTCACATTAATAGATTACTGATACAAGAATAACATTCAATATAATATTATACAAACAAAGAATTAACACCGTGCACGTACACACAATAGCTGTTTGTTTTGTTCCTCGAGCACTGCGGTGCAAATTAGCGCGCCGCTGCTGCTTCCCAAGTGACGACATGCGCAGTAGAAAACGAGTTTGAGTCAACCGTCTGCTACACCATTATATTCCCACCACGGTCATTATGACGTATCTTCCTCTCCGTTTCGGCGAGCGGTAAACACGCTCTCCCGCTCCGAAGGAGCGCGCGCGCTCGTTGAGCGCTGTTTGTGCAGGTATGCTTTAAACTAAACTGAACAAATTTGGATAATAGTAAAAAAAGTGGAGTCACAGTTCCATCATGTTTCGGCATTCACCGATCTAAAATATAGCAGGAAAGAAATGGAAGGGATATTGTGAGTTGCGTCACTGACATGTGCACTGCTGCAGTTGAAATAACCATGTTTGACTTAGGAGTTATTTCATATTTCAAACAATTTAATCATTTTTTTAGCAAGAGAATCTCTCTTCGAATTATTTGGAAGGGCGAGGACCCTCTATTAATATTTTTTTGGGAACAACGCCCTTAGCTTTATACGTTGAGGGGGCAGAAAATGCCCTGAACCGAAATTCGGCGCCAATGGCAAAGTAAATAATATTTTTAATAGATACAATTTTAAAAATATAAAAAAAAATTTGAAATGTTATATTAGGACTAGAGTGGAAAGTTGCACTAACAAGTTTGTTTCAGGTTTAGAGACAATATCGCAGCGATACTAGGTTCGTCAAAATATTCTTAGACGTGAAATTAACATTTATTTCATAACGAATTACATAACAACAAATAAATAATATTCTTCCAAATATAATTTACGGTTATTCAATATAGTCTGCCATATTTCTTCCAATAATTTAATTTAGCGGTGTTACTCTGGCAAAACAGTCTTGTAATGCACTATGGGCTTCACGAAAATTAGTAATTGCCGTGGACGCATAAAATAAGACATCTAGCAGATGAAACAATTTGGAAAGGCGCAATTTGTGGACTATAAACTTGCTGAGGTAATACTTCAACATTGTGTAATTTCCTAATCTTGGCTTTTGTCAAATATGATCCTGGATTGGTGTGTTGTTATGGAAAATAATTCGTTTTTGGCTAACTAAAGAGCGAAAGTGATTACGCGAAACCTCATAGACACAATTCAGCTGTTGGTAATTTAATCCGGCATCAGGATAATGAAAACTAAATATGAAATTAAAACATCTTCAGAATTCCAAAATATACTAGAGCCTATATATTCTAGTGTACAAAGAAACTTTGTCGAACCACGTATGAGTTAGGCATGGAGCATCACTTCTTTCGTTTCCCTGGATTGAGAAGAAAATATCCACTTTTTTATTGCACATTAGGAATATTTAATAAAACTGAGCACCTGAAAGATTCTTGAGCGGCTGTCAGTAAAGGATGTCACATAAAGGACACAATTTTTAATTTTATAATAAAACACAGGGAAGACTAGAGAATGCTGGGTTTGCAGTGAAAGACCTACCCTTGGGCAGAATACTGCGAATGACTGAATCTTTTATTTAAAAAGTGCTAATATTATTAAATCAATATGAAGCACAAAGACTGTGATTAAACATGGATCAGTGTCGTCTTAAAAAAAGTATGACCCAATTAGTCAATTCCTCAATATCCATTCGGTAAAAGTTTGACTCTTCAAATGATCCATCGCTTTCAGCTCCTGTGTTAGTTGGACTTTAAAAAGTAAATACATACAGATCGAGAGAAAAGAACTGGCCACCCTACCCCATTACCTCCTGGCCTAATTGCCTCATAAGTAGTCCTTGTTATTGTCACTTGTGAGGTTCAGACCGTCTCCGGACAGTTGACTAAACAACAACATATGCAGCTCTTTTGTTAACTCGGTTAAGCCGGAAGTGTGCCTCATCAGTGAATATTATTTTCTTATGAAAATCACTATCCAATTCTTGATTTCTTTTTGATCGTTAGAGAATGTCTAACAGAGCATTGTTACGAGTCCAGTGAAGTCGATTCGCCGCCTTTCTCAACAATTAGCCATTCCGAGAAGCAGTTCGCAGCGAATTTTAATGGTCATATGAATAAACAAAACTGCCGGATTTGGGGGACGGAGAATCCTCGCATGACCCGTGAGAAGTCGCTGCATCCGGAACGAATCTCTGTTTGGTACGGATTAACTTATGGGCTGGCGAACTAATTGGGCCATACATTTTGAAGGCGAGACTGTTTCATGTTTAATCGCAATCTTTGTGCTTCATATTGACTTAATAATATTAACACTTTTCAAATAAATGATGTGTTTTATTATTAAATTAAAATTTGAGTTCTTTATGAGACATGCTTTAGATCTCAATCCTTCGTACTGTTTATGTATTCGTTAATTAGTTTAGACATTGTTGAGGGTAGTCACTGGTATGAAACCTTCGTGACAGAAAATAATAATCCATTGCAAAAGACTGAGTGTCGTTCAGGGTTAGTAAGTTGTTTGACATTGATCACGGGACAATGTGAACTATAACTACCTTCATTAAAATAACAATAGTAATAATAACAATAATAATAATAATAATAATAATAATAATAATAATAATAATAATAATAATAATAATATGCTTATGTTTGACATATTTTTTAGAAAGCAAACGTTAAACGAACCTTAAGTTTATGCATTACAACGTTTCAATAAAACCAGTAGGTCGCAGAGATGAACAACGATCGAGAAAGCAAGACTAATAGCGTCCGCAAAGCCGAAAACCCGCACGACAATGTTCTATACGTCGCGTCGTTGACGTAAAGACTGCTTGTGAGTGTTTCGAGACGCCGAGATTGATCACTCCCGAAGTCCCAAACGTCAAGCAGCCTTGAACCGCCACAGTTGTTTATACCTGACTGAACTTTTATCTACTTTGGCAACTGTTATAATATATTATGTATAAACAAACAAGTAGCCTATTTGAAACATCATCTCTACCTTTCAGTGTATAATAATCCGTTCCCCAGTCTTTATTTAATTACTAGGCCCTTATTAAAATGCTAGGAATTTTCTTTTCATATGTTTGAGATCAAGTGTGCAATATCAAGTATAAAGATATTAACGTTATATTTTATGCGTCTTAGAAATGCAAATTTATTTGAGAATTTTTTTATTTATATAACCATAGGTAATACATAATAGAACTAGAACATTTTGATAACTGAGATACTGTTGTTTTGTCTCTTTGTCTCATTTAAACATTTATAATAGTGTGAATTTATTTCCACTCAACAATAGGATTTTATTCTTCCAACAATAATTTCTTTCTACAATTCGCCTTAAACGCTCTCGTCAACAATTGGATTTTCACTCTACACAGTATTCGTTATAGCACTCACCGACGACAATGACAATTTACTTGGACTAGTACGAACAACAATAGACTGTTAATCTTAACTAATATTTACAAACACTATTTACAAATCAGAACTATCAGTTCTCAGTTCACAGTTCTTCTAGTTCAGTCACTCGAGTTCACAGTATCTCGAACCACAGACCTTCAGAGACAGTTCACTGTACTCGAACTCAGGTCCCTCCAACTGCGGTCCACTGCACTCGAACTCAGGTCCCTCCAACTGCGGTCCACTGCACTCGAACTCAGGCCTTCGGATGTTGATACAGTTGCGGACGCACACTCGAGTCGAACTCCGGTACACAAGACTGGCTTGCTTGCTCTGGCTTTCTCACTGACTGGCTGACTAACCAACTGAAAACTACTGTTGTTCCTTCGCGTCCGTAATTTATAACCACAGCGACGTAGCCTCGAAAGTTCCACGCGCCTATAGAGATGGCACTCCAGAAAAATCCAGAGCCCTCTCCTCTCTACCAGCACCAGATGCGCGCGCACTCTCTCTCTCCACTCTCTCGCCGCGTAGGCCCTTTCCCCTTACTTCTCTCCGCCGCGCGCCGTCCACGCGCGATCTGCTTTCTTGCGGGACGCTGGTCGTGAGTTCGAATCTCACGTCGCTGTCACAATAGTATTTATTTCAATGATATATGTTATTCAAAGTTATGAAATATTTCCATGCCGACGAAATGGTATTTCGAGAATGATGAGCGAGACTCGAAGCGCACAAGAATGACAAGACGAGACTCGAAAGACAAATGCAACAAATACAGCGAGCGAGAGCGGCAGTTAGTTTTGTTCATCTCTAGTAGGTAGACTATTAACGGTAGTGTTCATGTACAACATAATTTTGCTATTGTAATACGCGGTCGTGGTTTTAAATGTAGTCCATATTTTCCTTTATACTATTCCTTACTTGATTTATACAAGTGTATAATACCAAAGCATATAACAGTGTACCATTGATCAAATTAGGAGATATTTTAAGAACGAATATAATAAACAAAAATATTGCCATTGTAATAAAAGAGCTATTTATTGAATTCATATGTAAGATTAAATACATATATAAACATTTATTTTATTTTTGTGTTATCAAAGGTTTATGATGTACATTACTGTACTATTTATCTTTTCAACTGACTTTAGAAATATCTGTTCACCTACAGGAGTAATGGTAAGAGAAGATACAGTTCGCTCATTATTATTATTTGATGGTCAGTTATGAATGACAGAAGACTATGACGATGTGGAGTATAAAACAAGAAAATTAATGGAAGAATGTAAGAAAAAGGGTTTGGAAAGGTGAATATAGAAATAAGGGTTTGGAAAGGTGAATATGGAAAAAAAAAATGATAAATCACATGGACAAGATTGAGTTTTGGGAGACGGATATAAAAAGAGAAAATACTGAGATGAATTCGCATATTTGGAAACAAAAATGAGTACAAAGGGAAGTAATAAAGTTAAAATACGTAAGAAGAGAAATAAAGGCAGGGCAGTAATATCAAAATTCAATGTTATTTTTTTTGCGCTCGGAATATAAGCTTTGAACCTGAAAAGCATATTTTTAAATACAATAATAAGTAGTAAAATAACGTACGGAGAAGAAACACGATAGCTAAAATAAAGAACAAAATCAACATTACTTTCGACACAAATGTATTCCTGGCGGCGTTCTGCAAGAATTTCTAGAAGAGATAGGATAAGGAACAATGTGATTACAGAAAGGATGAGTATTGAAAATTCAATAATATACCTCATTAGAAGAAACAGTTGAAATGGTATGGAAAAAGGATGCTAGAAGATAGATTTACAATGGGTTTCACCTGGCAGAAGAAAAGGATGGAGATTGGAACAGCAGAGAAAGTTGAAGAAAAACAACAGAAGGGTAACTGGAGGCATATTAAAAGTATAGTAAAACCTGCTAAATAATGATAATAATAATAATAATAATAACAATAAAAATATCTAAGATAATAATGTTTATATTTATAATATATTTTATTGTTATTTCAGTCATCAAGTTATCAGATACGGTACATATCAAGGTTAACAACAACAATTCATTAAATATGAACTAGTTTAAAACATAAATGTTTTCGACCATTTAATTGGTCATATTCAGGTGATTGTTTGATTACAATGAATGCTATAAATATTTTGAACAAAAGATTTAGGAGTTGTACTATGCCATATGAAGCAGTAATTAGGAGAGGGAGAGACCGATTTATTAGCGAAGTGATATCTCCATATTTTTATTACATGTATTCGCGGGGATGTTCTGGCGACTTCGTTAGAATTAGCTTCCCCACACAGGTGTTTCGTCACTTGTCAGCATCGGACAGATTTAGGGCCACCTTGAGCGGGGTTTCGTATAGACTCGATGAAGCATAAAAGCCGGAGTCGGACTAGACCCGTGGGAAAGATACTGCCAAGCTTGGGTTTTCCAAAGAACGGGTATTCTTGTGAGATATACAAACTAATTAGATGTTATGGGAAATCCAAAGTTTAAATTTAGAGATGACATATTTCGCGCCCAATAAGAAGAGATCTTGGTCCAGCTTATGAGGTCACTTTGGACCAATAGGGAATAGATTTTAGGCCAGTTAGTGACGTAGTTTTTAACCAATAGGATAGTTAGTTTTAGCGTAGGATAGGTTTTTATAAATAAGGTTGACGGGGAGCGGAGATGACGACTACTATTCCGCCGCGGAGCGGAGATCATAAAAACGAGTTCACTTCGTGTCGGCGGCCCTACATACAGGGCACAATAACTACTTCGTTTGGTGTCGACAGGACTACTATTCCGCTTCGGAGCGGAGATCATCTAAAACAACTTTACATCGTGTCGGCGGCCCTACATACGGGGCAGAATAACTACTTCGTTTGGTGTCGACAGGACTACTATTTCGCTTCGTGTCGTAGTGTACGGGACAGAGTATTGAATTTATAGTATCGGATAGAGCTTATTCAGAGCTGCAACTGAGTCGATACAGAATTGCGACCAACGATTGAAGTATAAATCAGCCGGAAATACATACTCTAGGGTTTACCAAGTGAATACGACAATAAACTTATAGTTTTGGAATTTACACTGCCTTTTATATAAGTAGCCGGCTTGGGATTATTCCCGACATCAACCTACACCACAACCGTACCTCGGCTACCCTGAGTGAATCTCACGCAACATCGAGACGCACCCACCCTCAAATGGCGCCCAACGTGTGGTCACAATAACCACTCACCCTCAAATGGCGTCCAACGTGGGAACTCAACAACGACACCACCCACACATATTACAACAGAAATTAATTAATTAATGATATAACTGCATATTGAAACAAGAGTGAAAGTCAATGTAGGTTACATAATACAATCTTATTGGTTATTTTATATTAAACACATTTTGCTCCTATTTGTATCAAGATCACATAGTTAAAAAAATCTGATAAAACCTATTTGTTAAAATATACTAAATGTACATTATGTGCGTAAAGTATAGTCTATGAGGAGATATATACGTCTAAGTACTAAAGTTAGAAGTTGGAACGTATATTGTATTTTAAGTTTGATAGGAATTTAGAATGTGTACGTTCATTCACTCTTCGAGTTTTAATGCACTACATCTTGTAACTGCTCGTTATGGTAGATAGAAGAGTTCTCAAAGTCCAGCTTAGCAGTCTTTATATAAAAGAGACGATTTTGTGAACATGATGAAGTAATGGATAAACTAACCGCAAAGTCCCTAGGGACAGTTTCTTCGAGCCTTGACACGTTGTGTCCGCTGAATCGTGTCAGATATAGCAGCTACACTATTAATATGGCCACCGACCGCCACGTTACAGAACAACGCCGCCCCCACGCGTCGCTCTTCCAAGAAACAGCAGAGTCGAGGTGGGCTTTGATCGATGCTCGTGTCTCCGCCCCCCGCACCTTGAGTCTCATTTGTTTTCATAGAAGCAATGAAACCAACACTTCCGGCCAACAGACTTTTTTCATTTTGTTTGCATAAAGCGGCACGTGGCTCAGGAGTTAATAACTGATAATTATAATTTATACGGTATAATGGAATTGTCTTCCTAATATCTGACACTGCTCTATGTAGACATGAAAGATACTTATTCTGCAATAGTGTACCATGTCGAAGTGATGTAAGTAAATGAATCTCTATGTTCATGAATCAACTGGTCTAGCCTTGGTGTAGCTCAGGCGGCAGGAGAATTTGCTTGCTGATCGGGAGTTGCGCTCAGACGTGGCTTCGATTCCCGATTGGGCTTGAGTATTTTCTGAGGGTTTTCCCGACTTTAAGGCAAATCCATGGCAAATCATAGGCCTCATCTCACCAAAATACCATCTCGCTTTCACCAATTCCATTTATACATACTAAACAACGTAGTCCTTAATATAGCGTCGTTAAATAACCAACTAAAAGTAAAAAATACAACTGGCCTAATTTTAAGTGTTACAACTTTAAAAACCACGTGACCTGATGCAGCTTACTGTAAGGGGAGATGTCGGTGAAAATGGTAAAGAAAAGTCTCATTTAACAGTAGGCCTACATATTTTCAAGAATTTTCCGTCAAAATTTAAGGGACAAATTCGGGCCTAATTATTGATTTAGTTTAATTTAAGGCACATAAGGAGCTTAAGGTACTGAAAATAATCTTTAACTTTGTCCGCATTTTCCCGTAAGTTAGGTACATTCTTCAATAATTAAAGTTCCGTTTTCTCAGGAACTATTTGACATAATTTGATAAAACTTTACATGCTAGATTTTATTGAGTAGATTCACTTTGTCTTGCAAAAGAATTCTTAAATATGCTCGTTTTAACTTTTACGTTACAAAGAAATCTTATTTGTTATCCAATTTTGTATCAAAATAAAATTTTTTATAAAAATTAAAAGGAGAGGAATATGGAAAAATTTCTGCATTTTATGCTGGATTTGGGATCTCTCATTAAGGAGAAAAATTTTAGGTTCTTTCAGTCAGTTTCCATAAAAGAGGTTCACGAGGAGTTACAGTTACTTACGGAGCATATTCCCGAAGATGTTCTGAACAAAATATATCATATAAACATGTGTCCTATTCTCAATATTTTCAGAGTTGCATTAATTTGAATTTGTTAAAAAATACCTTCATTTCTTCATAGACATCTATGACGTAGTGCAAAGGGCGGCCACTAGAGGGAACCCAAGAGTTGGAACTCAATCAGAGACGATTCTGTTCGGCGTCGGGGTTGTATCCGGTGTGGCTTAGTGGATAAAGCATCAGCACGTAGAGCTGAAAACCCGGGTTCAAATCCCGGCGCCGGAGAGAATTTTTCTCCGTTCCATTACTCTTCCATCGCTTTATTTCTTCAGTTTTAAGGATAAAAGAATATTACAATTAGAGAAAGAACTATTCAGAAGTATAATTTATTTAATTGGCTAATATTCTGAAGCTAAAAATGTGATGTTAACTCCATAGTTGCTTGGTGCACAATTTTGTTCAATTCTTAACCACAACATCACATTTTACTCACGCACTTATCACAACAATTGTTACAAATCACGTCATTCTTGTAAACTCTTTAATACTGTACATTGGGAAGCAAAATTGAACTGTAAAGAATCAAGTTGCTAAAAGTTGTGTGATCTGTAACAATTATTGTGATAAGTGTGTAAGAATAATGTAATTTTTAGTTTAAAATTAAGAAAAAAAAACTAAAATAAAACAAAACAAAACAAAGGACCTAAGGAATTAAGAACACATTTTTAACTTCGGAATATTAGCCAATTAAAGAAAGTATACTTTTGAATAGTTCATTCTCTATTTGTAACATTATTTTACCTTTAAAACTAAAGAAAAAAAAATTACAACTTCAAATTAGTGCCAATTCTGAAGATATTGAGAGTACGACCCATGTTCATATGACATTTTTTACTCAGAATATCTTTGGAAATAAGCTCCATAAGTGGCGATAACTCCTCGTGAACCACTCTTGTATGTATGTATGTATGTATGTACGTAGCCTACGTATGTATGTATGTACAGTTTGTTGGTTTTTACTTAGTAAACTTTTCAAGATATTTACGAAATGTTTTATTTTATTATTAACCTACTGTTTTGCATCATTTCTGTAAATGTTACATCCTGTGTTATATTTCATAGGTGTAAATGATGTAAATATGTAAATAGCAATATTGTATCAATGTCAATCTATATGTATGTAACAATTTGTGTAGTTGTACATAAAAATAATTATGTAACTAGCTGTGCATTTACGAATGCCCCATAGGTCTTTCCTTTCCGGAAACAGGAATATTACCTTGAAGACGAGTTTGTTTGCCTTTCCACTGTACGTTCCTATTTCTATGAGTAGCTGTAGCTGTGTTTTGATGACGTTGAACCTGGCTGGACGTACTCTGCGAGAGTGATCGGTACGAAGTTCCTAGCTCTTTTTATAACAGGTTGGATATTTTGTAAAATGTTGTTCTTGTATTGTAAGCCTACAGTATTCGTCTTTGTATCATGAGTTCCAAAGAAGAGTTTGAAGAGAAATTATCAATAGGTTGTTTTCGTAGTTTTCCTGTTATTTATGGCATTAACAAAAGTCATATATACAAGGATAAGCTTCCAAGAAAAATGTCTGGAAATGTAGCCTATCCATCTATTGAAAATATTTATGGCATCCTCACAATCAGTTGCCACTAGGTCTAATTTGCCACTAAGCCTAATCTTAAATCATTAACATCATCCTTCTCATCTTGAAGCAACAGCCAACATGGCAACAAGTGGGTCCATGTCAACACGAAACGCGCGAATTTCATGATACTCGTAGCGAGATGCACAGAATGACGGTCTGTTAAAAACCACGACAGTGCACGCCATGCACACGTCAGTCTTTTGGTTTCAAGCCTTCCTTTTTAACAACCGCGCAACGACGCGTGCGTGAACTTGATGCGGCACGCAGAAATCGAATGTGTTTATATATAAGACTGGATTTTAATAGCCACGTGCGGGATTATTGCAGCTACTCTGCGCAAGACCCACTGCGTAATGTTGCAGGGGAATCCATACTTTGCCTTCAGCGTGACACGCAGTAGTGTGTTATGCATTGTGGTATAATGATTAGGGATCGGAATTTAATTATGCTGTATAAAGTAGTATTATTATATATAATTATATTTAACCTAGCTCCCATACATGTCAGATATGATAAATGATAGCAACATTTGGGTAAGCATGGTACGCATTACGGTTGAGTAAACGTAGTTTACTAAGTTAAAATATTCCATTGATATCAAATAATACCGGAAGGCGGCAAGTACTCACTTACTGAACTGCGCGCCTAGTCCTTCACATATGCAATTTACCGTTGCAGCAATTTTCAAGACGAGCTCTGTTTAAATTTATTTTGTCTTCTTTAAAGACTACTGTGATTAGACATATTATGCATTGCTTCCCATACCACAGCTAAGAATCCAGAAACATCTGATATCAGACGCGAAAGGGGGGGGGCGTGGTTAAATATATACGAATAACAATACTGCTTTATAGTGCATATAATTCAAGTAATGATACATCCATGAGATTTTGTAAAATATTGTTCTCGTATTGTAGGCCTACAGCATTCATCTTTGTACAAAAATTCTAAAGAAGAGTTGAAGAGAAATTATTAACAGATTGTGTGTCCACACTGAGGAGTAACGGCTAGTGCGTCTGGCCGCGAAACCAGGTGGCCCGGATTCGAATCTCGGTCGGAACAAATTACCTGGTTGAGGTTTTTTCCGAGGTTTTCCTTCAACCCAATATGAGCAAATGTTGGGTAACTATCGGTGCTGGACCCTGGACTCATTTCACCGTTATTTTCACCTTCATTTCATTCAGACGCTAAATAACCTGAGATGTTGATAGGCCTACAGCGTCGTAAAATAATCTACTAAAATTAAAAAAATATATATATTAACAGATTGTGTGCGTAGTTTTCCTGTTATGTATGATGTTAGCAGAAGTCGTACAAGAACAGAATTTCGAAGAAAAATGCCTGAAAATGTAGTTTATTAAAAATATTTGTGACACCCTCAGTTGTACAGTAAACCAGTAGGCCTAATCGTAAATCATTAACATCATCATCCTCTTCTTGAAGCAACAGCAACAAGGCAACAAGTGGATCCATGTCAACACGAAACGCGCCAATTTCATGATACTTCTAGCGAGATGCACAGAATAACGGTCTATTAAAACCACTACAGTGCGCATCACGCACACATTAAACTTTTGGTTTCACGTTGTGCTACAACACGCTCACGCACACGTCATTGCGCGGTTATTGAAAAACCGCTCAAAGTCACTGTTCCGGCATCTGGCAGCGGGATTGTTATAAAAATGGTGTCTGAGTTCAATAACGATATGGGTAAAGAAATTGAAAGTTTCTTTTTTGCGGAATTATCCTACATCATACAATTTATCTAATGATCACTATAAAAGCGTGACATTAAAAGAGAATACGTGGCAGATGATTAGGAAAGCCTGCTAAGTAAGTAACTTAATATTTCGTTTGTTATTGCATACTTTGATAGGTTATCCCGGCAGTTTAATTTAGCACAAAACTGAAGAAATGTATTTCCTCATGTAGTCAGAAATAGTGATGATTAATTTAAAATAAAATATGTAGTATTAACCTCAATTTGGATTTTTGTCACATAACTTCTTCATTCATTTTTGTGTTAAAGCAGACAGACCCTTTATGCGAGATAATTTAATAACTATACTCTTTGAATCTCTACAAGTTTATTTTGACATAATGAACATAAACTTATTTCTTATACACAATAAAGTGTACTTATGACCATGTTAATACAGTAATTAACTAAATTTAAAAAATATAACAACAACAATAACAATAATAACAATAATAATAATAATAATAATAATAATAATAATAATAATAATAATAATAATAATAATAATAATAATAACATTTAATGGCTAACATGTATAAAACAAAGGATAATAAAGTAAGAAAATGTTACTATTTAAAACATCGGTGTCGAAAATGGAAAATGCATTTAGGCTACATAGATATATTATTATTATTATTATTATTATTATTATTATTATTATTATTATTATTATTATCATTATTTTATCTCTATCTGCCTCATATTCTAACAAAGAAATAACTGCTAGATTCATGTTGTTAGCCATTTTGACTTAAAACGACGCAATGATACACTGTTATAAAAAAAAACCTCTCGAAGCTATATGCCGCAAGCGTCAACAGAATTTCGCATCGCAACCGTGGTGCATCGGAACCGCGGTTCCTGGAAACCATCGCTTTACTGTTGGTAGTGTGCAACAAAACTCTTGATTTCAATTTAATATTACTTGGAAACTTAGGAGGACTATTTCAGCAGCTTTTGTTTTGTTACCATTCAACTTACAGACGTAAGAAGTGCTTTATTTTTATATCGGAGTAATGATAATTATGTATTTAATTTAAATTCATTTGGACTTTGTTCCGCAGGAGTTCTTTTACATGCCAGTAAATTTACTGACATGAGCCTGTCGCATTTAAGCATAGGGTAGATGAGGGTAATTGTAAACAGGGAGTAATTGTAAACAAATGCTGTGAGAAATACAAAATTCTCATTATAAAAATTTTAATTCGGGAGAATATTTAAATTAGCATGTTGGCTAACCTACAAAGCAGTTTGGCTCCAAATAGGAGTAACTGCTTAGTTGTGAACGAAGAGTCTGCAAAAAAAGTTGAGAAAGAATTTTGCTTTACCTTTATTTTTGGTATTGTAAGATAACGTACATTACTATTTTTTTAAGAAAATGTTGTTTTTATGAGTAATGTATAGTAGTTAACATTTATTACAATGGTTTTGAGATCTTCCATAACCTCAGTTCATTAAATTATGACGTGTTTACATTTGTCCCATAGTTTTAATTGCTTGGGGGTAACTGTAAACATGTTTTACTATGGTTACATTTCGTACTTTTCAATAATCAAAGAGACCTCCACCCAACTACACTGTAGACGATTTAGAGAGGATTGTCACAGATGTGAAAAATAGTAACTACAGTTATCGTGAAGCTCAGGAGAGGTACTGAGTTACTATATCGTATATATCATAGGTTAAAGGAACGAAATGTACCAGTGACCAGAATTGGAGTTGGAAGGAGTACAGCTCTTTCTTCTGAAACAGAAGAAAAAATGTTCAGTGTCTGATAGCCCGTGCGAAAATTAGTGTTTACAATTACCCCCTCTCAAAGGGGTAAATGTAAACTAACAATTAAAAGATGAAAAACATTCAACCTTGTTATTTTAAACCCATTTTCAGGGAAAAGAAGGTCTAAAAATAACACAATGTTTCCTTGTCAAGTTTACCGTTACTGAGGGTTGTGTAATGTTGAAATATCCTACCCTAATTAAATGCCATCGACCTGGGCCAGGATCGAACCGGCAACCTCGAAAACAGAGTGTCAACGCTATACCGACTGCGCTACCCAGGACGACTGAATATGTTTAATGATTTACAATAATTATCATACTACTCACACATCTATAATTTTAATTATGTAGTTACATAATGAATATACAATATCTTCCCAATGATGTTCAGCGTATTAATAATCCGCCACTGTTCTAGTTGCCGTACCTACTGCTCTCCCCCTTCAACCCTTCCTTCCGAAGGCATGTGCAGCGCTACATGAGTCGGCGCTATCATATATTTGGCTGCCTATGCTCTAGTCTCAGGTGTGATCCCCAGCATACCCCAGATTTATAACTTTTGTTGGGAAACCAATGATCCAGATAACACCGAGGTTTTCTCTGGTAGCTCCGGTTCCCCTGTGGCATGACCATATCATCTCATGGTCAGCGTAGCTTAGACCAGCCTCCAATGGCTGGTCAGGGTTGGCAACGACTCTGTCGTAAACTGGTCTACATAATATTGGCTTCATATGGATGAATTATGAATAGTTGAGTATCCACCAGAAGTAAAAAGAAATGCTTTGGTTTAATTTGTTACTACGACTAATACATAATACTAACAAAGGCGGTCATAGGAATAATTTCTTCACCCATATGAAGCCAGTTATGTATGCCTAGAATAATTTACCGACAGCCTCCTATTGCACCCGGAAACGTTGGAGTTTTATCTATCCCTAAATATAGAGCATAAGTCTAATATCGTCGTTGTTCCTGCAATAACTCCTATGTGACATATTTATCGATTTTCAGATTTTTGCTCTATTAAATAACTTAAATCACTTGATACAGCAAATAATACAATCTCCTGTATGTAATTATATTTCTTTGTTTCGAAAATGTAAGAATTCACAGTCTCCTACGTACGGCAGCCATATGATGAATAAATGTGTTTTCTCCTCCTACTGAAAAATTTTACATTTTGCACATTAGGAGTTATTGCAGGAACGACAATATATTTTAATGCTTTAATACAGAACATTCAATTGTTCATTACTCATATTCATATCAATTTCAAATCACTATAATTATAAAGATGAAATTGTAATGAAAAACAAAGCAAAATAAAAGCAAATGTCAACAATAGCTTCAAACTCATTCACTGCATTTTAGATCAAAAGGTAATAACTATGCCCTTTACCAGCTACACTTAAGATGAGCCACCGTCGTAGCTCAGTCGGCTGAGGCGCTTGCCTCTCGATCCAGAGTTGCGATCGGGCGCGAGTTCGATTCCCGTTTGAGCTAATTAAATGGTTGGTTTTTTCGAAGTTTTCCCCAATCGTAAGGCGAATGTAAGATAATTTATGGTATTTGGCGAAATAAGGCCGAGGATTAGTCATAGATTACCTGGCATTCACCTCTCGGTTGGGGAAAACCTCGGAAAAAACCCAACCAGGTAATCAGCCCAAGCTGGGATCGAACCCGCGCCCGAGCGTAACTTCAAACCGGCAGGCAAGCGCCTTAACCGACTGAGCCAAGCCGGTGGCTCCCTTTCATGCTGCTTATACGCAACGTTTTGAGTTGTTGGTGTATGAAACTAGGAAGAGTAATTTTCTACCATTGTCAAGTTACGTCTAATTCGAAAAATCAATTTTTTGAGTTGTTTCCCTTTTGAACTGAACCGTGGATATATAGCTATTATTCTGTAATTACTGAATACAAGCAATTCCAAGATATTATTCTGTACTGATAATGCAGTCTGCCTCACAATCAATTTATTCTGCTTCAATCTTGTTTGATCTTTCAGGGATTGAACTAAAATCTGTTCAGTGGATCCTAGATACCTGATTGGTTTCTAATAAAATTATACGAAAGAATAATGTTGTAAAATTATATAAAATTTCTAGTTGATAATTTAAAAGATTTTCGGAATATTTAGCGAGATACATGCACACGCCTGCGGAGAGGAATCCGATGTTGACCAACTATTAACAGGAATTCGAACCAAGTGTATTAGTAAGGAAGTCACACGTGTACCCTGTAGTAATTGTTCTGAAGCACACTAACATGCCATCGCCACAAAGGCCAATACACCTGCAATTGCTACTCTGTGGTGGTTGCCTCAAAGAGGAGAGTTCAACAGCCCCGCGGTGTTTGTTAAGCATCGGGCGATTGGCTTTTATTGCTGTTATAACGATTGAGTTAGTACGAGCACTCCCACACTCAATGGGGGAATAACGTCATATTTATACAACACAAGGTTCCTTAAGGTCTTCTGCTGACGTAGTCCTCGACCAATTTACACGTATATCTTAGTGGTAGTTTCAAATAGGAGGAAACTTCCTCTGCGAGACAAACATTAAATCATTAGGCATAATTCAACGAATAGCACAATATGATACAATATGATTTATTGTCCACAACTCTCTAGGTTCTGCTGACCCTTCACATTTCTGTATACTGGCCAGCATTCCCATTCTTTACATTATTTTAACTTTTTACACGTTACGTAACTCATTTCGTCCCTCATTCTTATTACTCTTTATCTTTATCACTCTCTTTTTCATACTACTTCCGTCTCCCCATCAACTCTCCTATTTCCTTTGAATCAAATACCTCACTACTAATAATCTGCCTCCCTTACATTTACTACTTCTATTCCCACCTTTATCTCCTATCTATTTCTTTGTACATTTAATTATTTATATATTTTTTTCTTTTCCACTCATATACTTCGACATTAGTAACTCTTTACAGTTTTTTTCTCATTTTACAATATATTTCCATTCTTTACTTCCTTGTCCCTCTAATCCTTCCCTTTCTTCTTTCTTGCCTTCACTAATCTCTAAATCTCTCACCCTGACTTCTCTTACTTCCTACATCACTTCACTATTTCATTTGTTACCTGTACACTATATTCTTACACTTCACAATATTCGTAATACTATATTCTTCTCTCCCCTTCAATAGCATAATATAAAGACAAATGATTTATTCACATGCATGGGATGGAAACAATTAGAATGCCATTATAAATATATAATTGAGACCGGTTCCGGAAGAAGGGCACATACCCATAAAGTGCATTTTGAGATAATGACCTGCAAAGATGTTGTATTACCAGTACGCATTTCAAACACAATTTTGATTTAGTTCCTTATATTTTATAAATTCATCGTTTGTTAATATGCTAATATGTATATATTACATTTGTAAACCTACCGATATTTTGTCACAATAAGTACAGTAGGTACGACCTATGTGCCCTTTTTCCAAAGATAGTTTTATTACTTTAGATAAACTTAAGGACTGATGAAAACGAAAGAATAAACAAAGGTAAAACTATTTAGGCCTACAAAATAATTTCAAATAGGAAAAAAGTATTAACAATCTCATTGTATTTCAATGACCAATATAGCAATAATAATAACAATAACTCATTAATCAGCTTATTTTACAAAACGTTTATTGTCTATGCATAGGCATAGTACGCATACTCTCACCCTTTCTTTTTAATATATTCGTAGATGACATACGAGAGATGGTCGATAAAATCGAATCTGAAGGTCCAAATTTAGACGGAATCTCCATACCTGCACTCTTATATGCAGATGATCTGATTTTGATATCTCGATCAATAAATGGACTGCAACAGGAACTTCACTGTTTGGAGAATTATTGTAGCCAGTGGGGCATGACTGTTAACACAGACAAGACCAAGACAATTACTTTTAAGAATGGATCTGTATATAGTAGGGATGAGACATGGACATACGACGGGCACATATTGGAAAATGTGAAACATTTCATATATTTAGGGGTTACTTTATCAATGAACGGGAGATGGACTAAGCATGTTCACATAACGAAACGCAAGTGCGGGGTAAAGAGTGCGGAGGTATTGAAATTGATCACTAAAGTGCCAGATATTCCTGCAGCAACATTGGAGCTAGTATATGGATCTGTGGTTAGGTCATCTATGTTGTATGGGGCGGAAATTTGGGTTTGGGAAAATGCAGGAAAACTAAATAAGATACAAACGGACTTCCTGAAACGAATACTTGGAATTGGCAGAAGCACAGCTAACTGCGGGGTGCTAAAGGAGTTTGGGCTTCAAAACGAAGTAATTCATATGAAAGTTAGGGTGATAAAATACTGGTTAAAAATTATATTTGGGGATCAGTCGCTTCTACGGTTGATTTGCTACAAAGTTCAACAAAGAGAGGACTGGGAAAAGGGGTGGGTTTATAAACTGCAGAGAGGGCTGCATCATATAGGAATGGGATGGGTGTGGGAGAAAGGAGAGAATAACAGGAGGAATGTATGACGTAATGTGAAGATGCGTTTAATTGATATCGAGAGGCAAGAGATTGAGCTCCAATGTTCGGAAAAGTCCTCACTACATTTACAATCAGCTCTCATGCTTAACTGGGGGAGGTGTGACTACATAAATTCTTGTAACAAAGACAACAGAGCAGGTTTAGCGTGGCTAAGATTGGGGGCATGGAAGGGTAATAAAATTGTCAACGAAGAAGGGGAGTGTCTTTGTCCGCTTTGCAAAGAAAAGGATTCCTATAAGCATATTTTATTACTGTGTGTCGCATTGGAACATGTACGGAAAAAATATTTACCACCCTCGATGTTAAGTCAGAGTAGGAGTTCGCCTGCATGTCTTGACCTCATGGGGAATAAAGAATGGGAACAAAAGACTGGATTGTTCCTCTTGAAGGCCAGAAAGATTAGAGCTGCAGCTGTCGAAGTTTGCGCCGTGAACTCAGTAAGGGATAATAGTATCCATCCAACTGTATACTTTTAGGTCTTTTAGGTAATGATATATTATATAATGTGTTTTATTGTGTCATTTCCATTTTTAATATTTGTCTTCTTTTAGAGAGTAGTTGGATGTAATCATAGGTGGGGGGGGACCTACACAGGAGGACTTGTTTCGGGTACAAAGCACGTACGGTCAGAAGACACGTACATTGGATTTTAGACAAAATTATGATAATATAAACTTTGTATGTATAATATTACTCAATAAATCCATCTATCTATCTACTTTTTTTTTCTATACGTTATGAGATTCTTCGAGGACGAATACTAGCCATTTCACGTCGTCCTCGTTTAAGTACTTGAATAGAAATCTTATGTCGTCAAACTGGGCTGATTGTTGGGAAGGGAACAATCATAGTTTTGATATCATTATACCTATTTCTATTCAATCTGATGAAATAGTTGAAGGGAATCCATAAGAGGTTGTAATTTTCGGAGCACAGAAAAGTACCATCCACTTTGTATTTCACTATAAAACACTTCATAATCGTAAATTTCTGTCTAGGAGATGAGTCTTCATGCAATAGAACGTTATAGGGAACAATAATAGTTTTGATATCATTATACCTATTTCTATTCATCTGATGAAATAGTTGAAGGGAATCCATAAGAGGTTGTAATTTTCGGAGCACAGAAAAGTACCATCCACTTTGTATTTCACTACAAAACACTTCATAATCGTAAATTTCTGTCTAGGAGATGAGTCTTCATGCAATAGAACGTTATAGGTGTATCCACTCTTTTATAATAGCATGATCCATAAGTTACTAGGATGTTTTCTGCATGTTGCTATACCTTCCAACCATGGTTTTACGGTTCCAGTGGTTTCTTTTCATAGCAGATCTCACGAGTCCAAAGTTTCTGTCATATTGTGTAAATGAATAGCCACGAACAGGAAACATGGATTATTTCAACCTGATATACCTTGGCAAACCAAGCAGAAAACTTCAGAAGCGTCGAATTTCTATTTTGTCCTCCTGCGGCATCAGACATCATTATGACAGTTTCCACGTTAGGACATTTTTCGAGATTTAGGCCTATTTGAAGGCAGTCATACAAAAACGATGCCACTGAATTAGCATTCTTTTTTGCTTGAGTTTCCATGAAACAATAAAAGTAGGAGTTTCCATGAAGCAATAATAGAACAAAATTACTTTACGTATCTGCTATTATTTAATAATAATTACAAGATAAGTTTTTAAATTGTTATACATAAAACACTATCACCAATAGGCCTCAATCTGTAAACGGTCGAACCAACTGCATAACAGCGTACGGACAGAATGATATACCTGTGAGCAGTGAACTGCCGATGCACATGGGATCTCGATCCTGACCCCTACCATCGTTGCATAACAGCTCTCCTGCCTCGTGAAGCATAGTCAAAAAACGAAAAGTGACAGATATATTCCTATGAACTGGAACGGTCAATTAATGCAATCTTTGAAAAAAAGACACATAAGCCTATGTGCCCTTATTCCGGAACCCACCTCAATTAGTCCTATAAACCTAATGGAAGACGAAATGTTGGCAGACTTAGAAAATGCAGGAGAGAACAATTTTGAAATGGACTAAAACTTTGTGAAACCGAAACAGGCCAGGAGGCGTAATCCGTGCAGTTTATGATGATGATGATGATGATGATGATGATGATGAGGAGGAGGAGGAGGAGGAGAAGGAGGAGGAAGAGGAGGAGAAGGAGTAGGAGGAGGAGGAGTAGGAGGAGAAGGTGGAAGAAGAGAACGACGAATTAATTATCAATCTATGTAGCCTAATTTTCGAAACTGGTTCATTGGTTTCCAATACCAAACACATTTCAATGAAGTTATTGATTATTATTACTAATGAGAAATTGAATGCTTACATTTTAGATTTCAGAATATTTCGCAGCTTTGAAATAGAATCAGATAATTATTTATGGTTTCACCAGCACGTTTTCCACCGAGATGGTATAAAAAACAAACATTACCCAAAAAAGAAAACAAGAAACAAATTTTCAAAGTTAACCTACTGAATGTTTCTAGTACACAATGGTTCTATCAGAAGAGAATAACAGAATTGTTATAATTATAGATTGGTAAAATTGTCGAAGATGAGTGGAAAAATCTTACATACATATTAGAACAAGCTGCTTACGAGAGTCTTGGTATAAAATCAAAATGGAAAAGAAATAAAGGTATAAGGAATTGGGACAATGAGTTTGCAAAAATAATTGAAGAGAAAATATCTGCATTTCAAAAATGTATAACATCAGGAAAATTAGAAGATGAAATTACATATAAACTTAAAAGAGTTATTGCAAAAGAAGGCAGTGAGAAAGAAACATAGAGAGAATTGGAATACTTTTGTCAATAAATTAGAAACTGATTTTACTCGCCCAAACCCAAAAAATTACAAGAATTAAAAAAAAAACAAATAAATAAACCAAGAAGTGAAAGAATCAGCCGTTATAGATATAATTGACAAAATACTTGGCTAAATTATTTTACGAAACTACGGACACAGAAAGAAACACACACAACATGTTCAATATCAAATAATGATTACACGGAATGTTTTGCAATGGAAGAATTAAATCATGTCTTATCAAATAGCAAGAACAATAAAGCTCCAGGAGAAGATTTGTTAAATATAGAACTATTCAAATATGCATCTAAAGAATTTAAATTACGTTTATTGATATTGTATTTTATAATAGTCTTTTAATTGGAAAACATCCACCGGAAAGTTGGAATAGAGTCATTGTGGTTCCAATTTACAAAATGAGAGATCGAAAGAATTATGAAAATTATAGAGTTATTAGTCCCTTAAATGCACGTTATAAAATTTAGGCAAAACTCTTACAACATAAATTGTATAATTTATATAGTGATATATTAACTGAAGAACAAAATGGATTTCGGAGGGGCAGATCTATTGCCGACGGCTGTTTTACACTAAAATTACTTATTGAAAAGAATAGAGAATTCCAAATAGAAACTCATTTAAATAGAAGATAATGTCCCCAATCAGTTAATAACAGCAATATTTAATATTTATAAAGAAAACTACATTACAATACAAGTAAGAGATAAACTTTCCAACTGGAATGTCAGAAATCAAGCAGTACGTCAAGGCTATTGCTAGTCTCCCTTATTATTTATAATATATATTAATGCTTTAGTAAGAGAATGGAAACAAAAATCACATGGTGGCATTTATATCAATAGACATTTAAATTTCGATATATTATTATTTGTAGATGACATTATACTTCTGGCAAATTCACAAAATGTACTTTAAAATTCAATATATTAACTTCAACTCCTTGCAGAAAAATATAATATGACAATTTCAACATCAAAAACGAAAGTTACGGTATATATTTTTTATATATATATATTTTCTTTTATTTTTTTTATATATATTTTGATGTACCGAAGTACATATGATATTTCCATCCAGATATTCTGCGTCATCACATGATGAAAGAGTGATGGAACGGAGAAAAATTCCCTCCGGCGCCGGGATTTGAACCCGGGTTTTCAGCTCTACGTGCTGATGCTTTATCCACTAAGCCACGCCGGATACAACCCCGACGCCGTTTAGAATCGTCTCAGATTAAGCTCTATCTCTTGGGTTCCCTCTAGCGGCCGCCCTCTGCACTACGTCGCCCATACCGTCGGATCCCGGCCAAACAGTCACTCATCTGAGTGCACCTCAACACATGTATGGACTTCGGTCCTGCGTTCATAGACATCTATGACGTAGTGCAGAGGGCGGCCACTAGAGGGAACCCAAGAGATGGAGCTTAATCTGAGACGATTCTAAACGGCGTCGGGGTTGTATCTGGCGTGGCTTAGTGGATAAAACATCAGCACGTAGAGCTGAAAACCCGGGTTCAAATCCCGGCGCCGGAGAGAATTTTTCTCCGTTCCATCACTCTTTCATCATGGAAAGTTATGGTGTTTAAGGGACGATTTTTATTTTATTTTTTTATTTTATTGCGTTACTTTACGACGCTGTATCAACATCTAGGTTATTTAGCATCTGAATGAAATGAAGGTGATAATGCCGGTGAAATGAGTCCGGGGTCCAGCACCGAAAGTTACCCAGCATTTGCTCGTATTGGGTTGAGGGAAAACCCCGGAAAAAACCTCAACCAGGTAACCTGCCCCGACCGGGAATCAAACCCGGGCCACCTGGTTTTGCGGCCAGACGCTCTGACCGTTACTCCACAGGTGTGGACTTAAGGGACGAATTCCTGTTTGTACCAACATATGTGTTTATAATAAACCTATTGAACGAGTTACTTCATTTAATTATTTAGGATATCATGTCAGTTATGAAAATGAAATAGTCATATCTGCTAAAATTTTAAATTATAACCGAGCAATGGCAGTCATCACAAAGTGTTTAAACCCTCACTAGTGTAGAAACATATGAGGATTAAACCTTATAAAACATTGCCAAGACCAGTACTAACTTATGGTTGTGAGGCTTGAACGTTAAGGGAAAGAGGTCAAACCCGAAATGAGATGAAATTTCTGCGAAGAATAGCTGGCTATTCTAGATAAGACCGCTAGACTGGTAGAGGAACGAAGATGTTCTTCAAGAGCTTGAAATATCTCTATTTTGGATTACATCTCTAGTTACAAAACTAACTGGCAGCAACATGTTCACCTCATGGAGAGGACTCGCATTCCTAGTCACATTTCTACCTACTGTCCAAGAGGGAAGAGAACACTAGGAAGATCTTTATAAAGATGGCTGGAGACCGTAACGGGCCATTAGGCCCAATACTTGTTAGGATGATGATGATGATGATGATCATGATGATTATGATGATTTCTTTGGTATAGTGTAGGGTTATCAGCTATCTCCATAGATAGCGAGTCACCTTATCATTATTTTATATCGATGGCTCAGAACGAGACTATTACAACTCAAAAATAGAGATTTTTCAGTAGAGCCATTTAAAGTTTTCCATTGTAGATGGTAAATCAGAGAATCATGGCACAACATTGAAAATTGGTATATATAATCATTATTGTTATAGAACTTTATTTAAATATAAATTTCGTTGTTATTTGTTTTATGTAACTTGTATGTGACATTTTTTGAGTTGTAACAGTTTCGCATTAAAATATTGTGACAAAATTTCTCAGATATAACAGTATTCCATAATATATTATTACCTGCAACAGCTTTTTCCTTACATCACTCTGTAATAAATTTAGATAATACAATGGAAAAATATGTCAAATGTAGATTTAGAAACACAAAATGATATTGGTTGATATCGGGATGACTACAACAACAAAAGAAATAAATTACACCAACCAGGATGACTACAACAACAATAATAAATAAATTGCGTCATATAGCCTAGTTTCCTCATGAGTGATGCCTTATTGGTGTAACTTAGGCCTATGAGGTTCAAACCCGTCTTCGGACAGTCGACTTAACATCAACATGTAGTGAGAAAAAACATGTTTGGTTGTTATTCAAATGCAGCATTGTTTTCTTCAACACTATTGGAAACTTTCAAACTTTTACACAGATCAAGCAAATTTTCCTCCCACATCTGTCCCTGGAGGCGAAGAAAATACTGGCTTTCGTATTGCTAGAGAAGACTTGCGCTTCCGTCTTTGTCGACTACTTATTTTTTCGAAATCATCTTGTTCATAGGAGTACTTAGAGAAGATGGCGAAAGGATCGTGTTTTCTGACCTCCACGATTTTCACAGTAGATTAGTTTATATCATCAACATTTTTATTTCTGGAAAAATTATTTCCCATTTGTTGTGTTAAGTCTTCCAAATCTAAGATATCTGGTGTATATAGTTCATTGGCTTTGTATATATTGCCTTTTTTCTTGGGCAATTTCAGTACTGGTACCCATTGCGTTGGCAGTAATATGTCTTTCTTTAATAACTCTTCCCCCACCCCTTCAACAGTAGAATGTATAGAGTCATTCTCATTCTAGGTATGACTTGTGACTAAAAATTTCTGTGTTATGACATTAACACAGGTTAGTTACGCAGTACAGAAATAATGAGGCAATGAATTTGTTCTTGTTTTGCCCAACACAATTGTCTGAAAACCTAATTACCTGGTTTGTTACTGTGTTGGGCAAAGAAATAAGAAATTATAGCGGCATGTGCCAATCTCTTTTGAACCTCTTTTGGCCAAGACCTCATGCCAAAAATAACAATGGCCCTGGCTGTTTGCGATGTCATATATTGTGAGATTGTAACAGGAGTTTACTTTTATAATATTAAGAGGAACACTCATCACAAGGTGAAGAAAGAACTGCCTGAAGATAAAAGCTGCACACAACTTTGCTTGGATCCTGTTTTCTGATTCAATATCTTTAGTCTTTGTAACCCTTCATGTTGCTTCTTCTTTTATATGTTTATTATAACTTTCTTGTAGTTAATTTCTCTGTTTCTGTATTATTCTTACACGCATTATATACACAACATTAACCTTTCTTAGAAATATAAAATGAAATATTAAGTGAATTAAATACTGATGTATAAGAACATTCACGATGATTAATTTTTCAATACTACGTCGATGGTGAAGACAAAATTAATAATAACATTGTTTTTAAACAATGCAGCCAGTATTATGCTATCATTATTGTGTGAACTTATCATCAGATGTGCCAAATCTAAACTCGAAGCATGGATATTTTCAATGCGAAAGTGTTACAAGTCAAAATGGAACATTGCTTTTAGCAACAATCTTTGCAGTTGAGAATGGAAAATTGTTACAACGCAAAATATAACACTTTCCAATTGAGAAAAAGACTAAATAGCTTAACTTTAAAACTGTTATATGTGCATTTATGTCCCTCTAGGAAATATTTAGAGTTGTAACAATTTCACATAGCATAGTTCTCAATTAAAGTGTTCAAATGATGGTAATAACTCAAAAAGTGAATTTTTTTAGTTGTAACAGTCTCGTTCTGAGCCATCGATGAGTTACTAGTCCAAAGGCCTCTTGTGCTATTTTGGTCACATCGCCCCACGTAAGAGACGTAGGTAAATTTTTAAGGTGTGGGAGCCGAAAACAACAATAAACAAGAACGCTAAATCGGCGGACAATTGAATTAGTCGCGCAGTGAGGAAAACTATAGATAGAATGAGTGGTCTCAATTTAGGAGACCGAATCAATTGTCTTATTTATAGTGACTGTTGAAAATGGTACTTCGCTGAAAAATATTAATTAAATGGGGACCCAACTATTAATAAAACTCAGCTCTGACAAGTTTTGCCCGGAGCAGTATCTTCCATGAACAATGTTCTTTCATATGTCGTTAATCAGCGACACTGAGCTCCCAGCTTTATGACCCTTTCAAAAACAATCATGCAAAAATATTTTTAACTAAAGTATAAATACAGAATGTAAAAAAAAGTATTCCATATTTTAAGAGGGGTAGTATGCACCAAAACATGAAAAAAAAAGTTCTAACAAACATGAATTCTAAACTCATACCTTAATAGCTCTGACCACTTATTCACCATCGCAAATGTGAAGTCGGTATTGTGACAGCAGTGTAATAAGTATGTGTGGACTAATGAAAATCCCCTCGCAGTTGAAGGAGCAAGGCATCAGCACCAATTTTAAATTAATGAATGGGCAGGAATTATTGGCGACCTTACATATGCTACTACCAAACAGATTGAATGGTGCAATGTATCATCACTGCATAGCAAACGAATTGCCTGTCTTGCTAGAGGAAGTGCCATACGTTCAATGGCTAGAAATGTGGTTCATGCATGGAGCACCGAAATGACCGAGAACACCTAACACAGACATATAGTGGGCGTTGAATTGGTCGGGGATATCCGATACATTGACCTGCTCGTTCTCTGACCTTGATCCCTTGGATATTTGGTTGTGTGCACACTTGAAGACTTTGGTGTATGCAAACCGCATCAATGGATTATAAGCACTAAAAGAGTGCGTCATCAATGCCTTCCAGCACATCCGAGATCAACCAGGAGTGTTTCAAAGATTGTGTGATTACCTAAGACGTAGGGCAGAAGGATGCATTATTATGAATGGACATCACATTGAGCACCTTCTATAGCGATGGTGAGCAAGTGCTCATAGCTCTTAAGGTATGAGTTTTAGGATCCATGTCTGTTAGATATGTTTCCTTGCTTTGGTGCCTACTGCCTCCTCTCAAAATATGAACTACTTTTTTAACACCCTATATAACCAGGTTTCGACGAATTTTGTCTGGACCCGTATCTTTCATGGACAAGGTTCTTTTATGTGTCATTAATCAGACACTGAATTCTCTGTTTTATGCCCTTTCCAGAGAAAACAATAATAGACCTAAAGGGATTTATCGCCAACGGCAGGTTTGGGTCCGCGAAACATGGATCTAATAGTAAATATGGTAATTCTTCGACCATTCAGAAAGAAAGTTTGAGATATCTTTTGAGAATCTCCGTCAACATTCAATACCGTGGGACTTGAGCTGCAATGTTTTATTAATCTGTCAAGGAAATGTGTAATACAGTCACGCAAGTTGAGAAGATTTTATCTTTAATAACGTTGAGTACTGTCCTCCGAGAAACAACCTCGTGTCGTAACGTCATTATTGCACTTCCATGAGATTCTAGTCTTGGGAATTTTGTTCAAGGTGACAACAAGTCGTATATGGTGTATAAAAAGCGTCGGCTTTGATTTAATAACAGATTGAGAATTCTCAAGAGGAATGGAACTCTTTACAGCCTACTGATGGAAAATACTAACACAATGAAAAGTTTTCCGAAGCCACATGCAATATTGCTCTCAATTTCGTATACACAAACACTACAATAAAACACATGTCATTCAGTAACACACTTATGCATTGTAAATATTACGAGGTATTGAAATAATCGATATTTTAATAATGTTTATCTCATTATTCGCTGTCACTTTATTAAAATATCCTCCATTTGTAAAGGCACGACATATCCATTGTAAGTTACAAAAGTTAACTTAAGTAAGGGTACCAACATCGACAATGCACGCTTCTTTCCCGCGTTCATTGATTGAAAACCTTCAAATCTCAATCTTTTTATAGGTATGTACAAATATTACCTCCAATCTAACTTTTTTTTGGTAATGCAATGTGTACTACAGCATAATCTTATGACATTTTTCTCATATAGCAAATGACCAGGAGAAAATTTTAGACACGATTTTGTGTAAATCATTATCGTTTATATTTGTTGTTGTAATCACTTCAAACATTTCAGAGTAAGAGGCTAATTATATCCTCTGAACATAGCTGTCTAATAAATTTACTTGCAAATATTGAATATGAATAAAATTTGTCTAGTTTAATTCAGGAGAAAAAGCTATGCAGATATGAATGGACGGACGGATGGATGGATGGGTGGATGTGCTGACAGGTAGTAGGTAGATAAGCGAATAGATAGATAAGTGGATGGATAGGCTGATGGATAGATAGATAGGTAGGTACCTGGATACTTAAATCATTGGTTGGCTTGATGGATTGATAGGATATGTAGGTAGGTAAGTGGATAAATAGACGGATGAATGAATGGGTGGGTGACTAGACGAGTGACAACCTGGCTTGACCTGGTATAAGCCTTAAGCTATCGGATTTAAATTTTCAACAAGAAGTAGGCTATAAAAATATTTTTTATATACAGGTCTAAAAAATAATGATTAATTTCTCTGAACATAAAGGTCTGCAGAAATACTGTCTTATCTCTTCCTATTATTCAAAGGACAATATTCAGAAATATCGTCATAGCCAATTTTGATTAAATCGCCATTTTTTGTTTTTTGCTTTCAAATAAAGCCCATAATTTTTTTTACTTTGTTTTGTAGAGAATGTTGCATTATATAACTGTGCAATTTGTTCTAGTATTAAATTTAAAAAGTTATGTATGGATTTTATAAAAATTTAAAATTTGTAAATTTAAATATATATATTCTTATTGCGTAGTAGACATAAGACAAATTATATTATATACTTATTAATTTAAATTTAAGAATCCGCCCCTGAGCACGAGTTCTACTCTTCCAGGGGCGAGCTAAAGTTTTTCTGTTTATACTATATTTTATGTTACAATTATTAGCAAAATTATTACCAAAAAATTGGTCCAAATAATAATTATTTATTGCACACTAAGAAATCGTGGAAGGTAATAAATGATTTGCCAATGTTAGTTATTTTATGTTTGAAGAATTACCTGATGAGGGAGTCGAGAGCTGTACGTACAAACTTTTATGATTTTAATTAAACCACGCTTTAAAAGTTTCGATTCATGATAAATATACAAGATGAGGAAACAACAAAGCTATGAAATATTTTTTTCTTACTAACTGCGGGTACTCGACTGTTTGTCTTTCACCTTTATGAAGCCATTTTTGTAGACTAATTTACCGACAGAGTCGTTGCCCAGGATGCTCCATAGGAGGCTGGTCTACGCTACACCTTGATGAGATGAGATGAGATGAGATGAGATGAGATGAGATGAGATGAGATGAGATGAGATGAGATGAGATGGGATGGGATGGGATGGGATGGGATGGGATGGGATGGGATGGGATGGGATGGGATGGGATGGGATGGGATGGGATGGGATGGGATGGGATGGGATGGGATGGGATGGGATGAGATGAGATGAGATGAGATGAGATGAGATGAGATGAGATGAGATGAGATGAGATGAGATGAGATGAGATGAGATGAGATGAGATGAGATGAGATGAGATGAGATTTCTTGGGATGCCACTGAGAAACCAGGGATCTCGGAGAAAACCTCTGTGTTACCTGGACCATGGGCTTGCCCACATAAGTTATAAACCAGAGGTACTGTATGCTGGAGATCGAATCCGGGTCCACAAGATTACAGCGCTCTAGCCACTAAACAACTGTGGCGGCTAAACTATGGCATATAAACTGACTATTGTTCTACATTACGAAGTTTAGAACATTCCAATCTGCTTCACAATATAGCGAAATAATCCATAAATATAAATACGAATTCCCTTAAAATGTTTTCATTAATAAAAATATATCTCGAAATACGTGGAAACTTTACGTAACATATAGTCCTATTATAATCGTAAGAAGCCACCGGCGTGGCTCAGTTGGTTAAGGCGCTTGCCTGCCGGTCTGAAGTTGCGTTCGGGCGCGGGTTCGATGCCCGCTCGGGCTGATTACGTGGTTGGGTTTTTTCCGAGGTTTTTCCCGCCCGTAAGGTGAATGCCAGGTAATCTATGGTGAATCCTCGGCTTCATCTCGCCAAATACCATCTCGCTATCACCAAACTCATCGACGCTAAGTGACCTATTAGATGATACAGCGTCGTTAAATAACCAACTAAAAAAAAAGAATCGTAAGATCGGAAATTATCATATTTTCGAAGCCAATGAACCAGATATTACAACAACAATTTAAAAAGGCAAAGCTGATCGAAACTTTTGTCTTTTAATTCATTACTTCTAATCAAACCAAATCACAAAAATATCGGCAAACACATGAAAATCAGTGACTAAATTGAACCAATGTGAAAAGTCAACAGGCTATGCATACGTCCAATAATTACAACCGCAAGCATCATTCAAAACTGTAACTCTGTATGTACGTTAATATTCCTGAATTAAACAAATACTGTTTAAAATTCCTTAAATATACGCACCACTCAATACCTGTCATAGTCGCGTCTCTAGCTGAGTTACCTGAGAGCTAGTTTCCGACAAGTACAAACCCGAGTTCAGTTCAGTTCCCTGCGATGATTGAGTTGTATTTGTGACGTGCAGCTCATGACAGGAAGAACTTGGCTGTGAGATCAAACTGTGTATGCACGGACTTGGTTAATAAAAACCTAACCTCGTATATGCAAGGAGTGTAATAGGAGTACGAACGGAACTTCTTGATTTGGTCTGGAATGTGGACGCGAAAAAAAAAAAAAATTAAGCTAAAGGTCACACTGGCACTGCGTGGGAAGTCCGCACATGCGCAGTTTACTCTCACAGCCAAGTTTTTTCTTGTAGTGATCCCCTCATTTATGGTCGTGTGTTTTTTCCTCAGCGTTCTCCTATTTTTTCCTCGTCATTCCACAAGCATCCTCTACAATTCCCCCTTTATTAAACACCTTAGGAACTGGCCACCCGGTCCACATCTGTGGAGTAACGGTCAGCGCGTCTGGCCGCGAAACCAGGTGGCCCGGGTTCGAATCCCGGTCGGGGCAAGTTACCTGGTTGAGGTTTTTTCCGGGGTTTTCCCTCAATCCAATACGAGCAAATGCTGGGTAACTTTCGGTGCTGGACCCCGGACTCATTTCACCGGCATTATCACCTTCATTTCATTCAGACGCTAAATAACCTAGATGTTGATACAGCGTCGTAAAATAACCCAATAAAATAAAAAAAAATGGCCACCCTATCTCATTATCTCTTGGCCTAGTTGGCTCATGAGTGATGCCTTAATTGTGTTACTTATGAGGTTCAAACCTGTCTTTGTACAGTTGATTAAACAGCAACAACATTTCGAAAAATAAAACAGCACTTATGTTTGCATGGCACCGAACCGATTGTCAACCGTGGTGAATGCTTCTCATGCTTATTCAAAAAACTGGTAGATGGCAGTCATAGTAGATTCTAGACGACTATATAAGAGGCACCGGAATCTCACAGGCTTTTCATTCATTGAGGGTACATGAAGACTCGTGTAGACCACGAGATACGGTAGACCACCACCAAAGGTACTGTATACGGAGTTTATGGCTGAACAGCAGTGCGTGGTGCGTCTTCTTTTTTTTTTTTTTGGAACCAATTTAATCAGTTAGCAAAATCGGTACGTAACTCATTTCATCATGGGTGCACAAAAACATTTTGGTTGAAGTACTTAGGGATGCTCCATGTCCCGACCGATAAGCACCTCTAAACCTATCCTTTAATACCTGACATATTCTGAGAAATTTTCATAATGGTAACAAAATAGTATTATGTGACATCACGTAATAATTTACATTTTATTATAATTCTCTATAATATAAACCTAGAGGACATCGTCGACCAGGAATACCTTTAAGAAGACTGCTAGATGGGGCCGAAACAGGTCTACAGAGGCCTAATTCGTGAAGGATGATGATGATGATTATAATTCTCTAAGTATGAGAGCAAATAACGTATTAATAACAATAACACTGTTATGCTATGACATTAAAATAATTTGGAAAAATAAACAAATAACAATAACTCATATTGTAATTTCAGCTACAAGAGTTAAGGCGCTGAGGGACTTGTCATTATAATAGGCCCACCAAAACAGATTACTATTTTAATTGATTTACTAATTTTTTAATGAAAGTCTGTTTATTTAGGTCAAAAAGGGGACATGTCAGCAATTTTCAAACCTATTTTTATATATGTTACGTTTTCTAAAATAAATTAATTCACTGTTGAACAAGCATACTGCATGTGGCCAAGTGCATGGTAACAGTACCAAAAACGAGTTAAAGCAAGTAGAATGCGGTTTGTGAATTTGTTTGTATTTTTCTCAAAATGATCTCTACATGACTAGTCCCGTTTTTGATCTCAGTTCCTCAGTTATTGCAATGATATTCAACGAATACTGCAAGAAATTGAATATATCGGTTAACATTCACCACAAATCCAAAATTCGATCTTCATAAATAAGAGCCATATAATAAAAAGTGCAGAAAAACTCTATTTGCATGCACTTGTATCGGGAGACTATATTTTTTAACGTCGCTATCATCTTCAAAATATCGAATATTAGGCTTTTGTCTGTTCCGACTTTTACAGAATCCTCCTCTGAATGAACGCCGTGTACCTACATAAAATAATGTAACAAAAATACGCAGCAATAACTTTGAAGAGAATAAACATATTTTTATTCTGTTTCCGTTGTAAGATTATCACGTGAGGTACTCATACAAGTAATGCAAGTCCACAGAAACTATTAGTGAGATAAACATTATTTTAGAAAAAAATCAAATTAAACATCAGTGGGTGAATTTTTAATTCAATGTATATTATTTATAAACACAAAATACCCTTCAATCTATACCATAGGAATATAAATGCCTGAAATAGAATTTATGGCTGAAATTAAATAATGACAAATAAATCACGGACTTGCTTCACTTGTCCGCTAAACATGTTGGAATATTTCACATGACAATATTGTCAGCGTAAAATAAAATAATTACTTGCATATGAATATCACTTTCTATACACTTTTAACAATTTTCTATTAGTATTAATTATAAATAATTATATTAATGTCCTGAAAAAAAGATACAATAAATTTATATTCTATTCTGTTTTCATGTAAGTTAATTTTGTATACTGTATTATTAATAATCATATTTAGGGGTGTGATATTTGATATTAAAGATATACGCGAAATGTTTTAAAAACTTAATTAATTCATGCATTGAAAATGTAAATACCCTAATGAAAATCCAAAATTAAGTGAAATATATCCGCGAAGTTTCGCGAAAATTATAGAAATCTATGAAATTACTTCATAATCAGTGAATCACTATATTTTCAACAAAAAACAACTAGTTTTATAGAGAATTGGCATGAAAAATGACTCTCTTTCAAATAAAACACGAAAATTTTCATCGTTTTAAAATTATCTGAATATTTCTACATATTTAATCGTTCAGCATTACATGCGTGTGATATCTGGCAACGATGTATGCATAGTTTTATGGCCTACTTCCAGGCAGCAGTGCAATCAGAAAACGGCTATTTCTCTTTCCCGCAACAACTGCATTCGTGATATCAAGAAGGCAATGCATCACTTTCTCAGAGTCAAATGAAATTGAATTATGAATTGAATTAATGATGCAAACAATTTTCTGTTAGTTTCAAAGGGATGTTTCAATAATAATCAACAAAAAATATTGTTTTTTTTATTATTCAAGTGTTTTTAGATTGCGAAATATGCGCGAAATTTCTGTTTTTCTTTACGAATTATTCACAAAAATTAAACCATTTTAATCACCGTAATCAGGAAAAATAATCATCATAAAATCATACTCCTAATCATATTATAATCTGCACACAAAGAATAACAGTTCATCACTTGAGTTACTTAAAACAAAATGAAACAATTATAACTTTAACGTAATTAGTATAATATAATAACTTTCTTTACCTTAATTTTCACTATCTCACTTGCTTCCAGTTGTATCAGGCACCGACAACTTTTCACTATCTATTTAATTTGATTAAAATAATGTTTTAATTCATCGCACAAATTATTAATTACTGAACAAAAGAACAAATCTCAAAGTAAACAGCACAGTTTGCTAAGTGAAGTGAAATTGCTTCACATGTCTTCTGACAAAATGGCAGTCCGTTTCAGTCTTCAGTTATAGTGCTACCATCTATTGCCAAACCATTAAATAATATATTCATTTTATTATACATTTAGAAAAATCTTACACTGTTGTATCTATTAAACTTTAAAATAGAAAATTATTAATTTTTGGAATTGCACCACCTGTGTTCTGAGCGCCTCATATGTTGGAAGTTTAGTTACACAGCTTCTACATGCGCTCCTCTTGTTGCTCTGATGATATATATTCGATAATTAATTTCGCCCCATGTTTTTTAAAGCATACTTTGTCCGATTGTTGATATGACAGCTCTGATTTTTTCACGTAAGACCTGAGGATTCCTTACGAAAATTCCTGTCGACCTTGTCCTTTACCAACGCCACATAAAAAAGAGAAATTACATCTGGTGACCGAACATTCTAATGACCGATGCGTACCGACAAATAAAACATCGCTTCAACAGGAAACAACACTCTTTGCAAGAAATTGTTCTTTTACTCTATTCTGCTCAACAAATCGAAGGAAAAATTAGTGTATTTTTCCTTATCACCCGCTTTTAATACCTGCAGAATTTTCACTTTGTGTGGATAGACTTTAAGACGCGTCCGAAGGAGGTTTTCTGTGTGTGGTTCATTGTGTAATTTCCAACTATTGACGAAATTGACTTTGTGGGACTATGTTGGAAAGCTTCCCGTACTGCTAAACTTCAGATACACTGGGTCTTCCTGGCCGTAACATCTTTTCTACGCTACCAGTTTCTATAAACCGCTCATACCGTAGTTTAATATTACGTCTAGAGAGTGCATGTCACAAATTTTAGAATTTACTGAAGTTGCACCTGTGCTGTGAAATTTGCCTGAATTTATACAACGAGCCTTATTTTCTATACTCGCCATTCTTAAAAAATAAAACTGAAAACAAGACGCTACTTGACAACAATGTCTAATAACTGTTAATCCATAAAATCTCCCATATTTTGTTAACAACCTATAGAAATAGAATTGAAATATTAACTTCTTAGATATTTTGTTACATTAAGTTATATACACGGTGTGTAAAAAAAAGAAACAAATTTTTCGCAGTATTATGGGAACAACCCACCATCGGTCTCTATCCTGAGCAAGATTAATCCGATCTCTACAATCCTAACCCACCTCCCTCAAATCCATTTTAATATTATCCTCCCATCTACGTCTCGGCCTCTCTAAAGGTCTTTTTCCTTTAGCCTCCCAAGTAACACTCTATATGGATTTCTAAATTTGCCCATACGTGCTACATGCTCTACCCACCTCAAGCACCTGGATTTAATATTTCTAATTATGTCAGGTGAAGAATACAATGCGTGCAGTTCTGCGCTGCATAACTTTCTACCCTCTCCTATATCTTCATCCCTATTAGCCCGAAATATTTTTCTAAGCACCTTATTCTCAAACACCCTTTACCTATGTTCCTTTCTCAAAGTGAGAGTCCAAGTTTCAGAACCATACAGAACAACCGGTAATATAACTGTTTTCGAAATTCTAACTTTCAGGATTTTGAGAGCAGACTGGATGACTAAAGCTTCTGAACCGAATAATAACAGGCATTTCCCTTATTTATTTTGCGTTTAATTTCTCCCCGAATGTCATTTAATGCTGTTCCCAGACATTTGAATTTTTTCACCTCTTAAAGGATAAATTTCCAATTTTTATATTTCCATTTCGTATAATATTCTGGTCACGAGACAAAATCATATGCTTTGTCTTTTCGTGATTTACTTCCAAACCTATCACTTTACTTACTTCAAGTAGAATTCCCGTGTTTTTCCTAATCGTTTATGGATTTTCTCCTAACATATTCACGTTATCCGCATAGATAAGCAGCTGATGTAACCCGTTCAATTCCGAACCCTCTGTGTTATCCTGGACTTTCCTAATGGCATAATCTAGATCAGTGGTTCCCAAAGTGTGCTCCGCGGATCCCTGGGGATCCGCCAACACTTATCAGAGGATCCGCAGTTGGTAATATATATTTGGAAATAAATAACATATAATAGTATCGTTATTCTCGACGCGATTGTACAGTATACTGTACGCGACTGTAGTTGTGAAAGTTAATATATCGGCAAGTGTTGATGACCACATCTCACCCTTGCGTGAACAGGGCTTCGAGCTGTTGTAAAAAAGACGACTTTCTTTTTTCAGTTAAGGTAGTCAATTGTATTGAACATTTTTTGTCTGCTTGCCGAGGGTGGCGAGTTATTACTTAATTAGTTCTCATCTGATTGGTGTGTGTGAACAACATATCTGAGTGGAGTAGAATTTTCACGATATGCAGCAACAATATCAAAATTCCGTCATCGCTGGATGCCACATCAGATATGAGAATTCAACTTCCATCTCTCCTAACTTAAAATAAATTTGTGAGACGAGGAAACAACACCATTCTTCACATTAACAATTTGTAGATAATTTTTTATAATTATACATCTAATTACTGAAAAAACACGCAGTTTATAAATACTATTGCATGTTTATGAACTTCTGGCTATGCATGTTAATTAATGTTGTTGTTGTTGTTGTTGTTGTTGTTGTTGTAACGTTACGGCTTTTTATTTGGAACTTAATCCATTATAAACGGCATCTCATTACATAATGAACATTAAAATATGGTACACTAAACATAAAATTAAACATTAATAAGATACAGATAATCTAATTGAAATATAAACCATAAGTAACAATTCAAGAGAAAAATTAATTCATTTTGCTCCTAGCAGTCCAGTAAAGAGCTGATAAACTTCCTTGGTTTTAATTAATATAGTTGTAGACATACTGTCGATGTTAAATACTAGTACGTACAGACCATAAATATGGAGGCATATTAAATTTATACCTATATTAATATCTATTAAATTATGATCTATGAATTTTTTTTTTCGAGTCAAAAGGTATCCGCGATCAAAAATGTTTGGAAACCACTACTCTAGAGCAAAGTTAAAAAGTAAAGGTGACCGCAGTGAACTGGAAAATCATTCGACAGAAACTGACCTATACGGACTCTGCTGTAGGTTTTATTGAGACACATTTTAATTAATCGAAATAGTTTCTTGGTGGTGGTAGTAGTAGTAGTAGTAGTAGTAGTAGTAGTAGTAGTAGTAGTAGTAGTAGTAGTAGTAGTAGTAGTAATAATAATAATAGTAATAATAATAATAATAATAATAATAAACTAAGAGTTATAATATTGTACGCTGAATAAACAAAAGAGAAAATGTATTAGACGTATCGAGAGAGACAAAGATTCACATTTTAAAACTAAAGGTCGTATTATTTAATAAATTACTATTGTATCGCATTGTAATTATTTATTTACATTCCATAGTGGTCGTACAGCTAGAACATGAAACAGATAAAAAAATCTTAATAATACTACAAAGTCTTAATTCATAGTTACATCTAGTTGAAATATACACAGAAGAATTTTACAATATACCGAAGTCTTTTACAATAATACTAGTACAATAAAAGCGGTTAATATCGATATTTAATAAAAGACAGAAATATTCGTGCAGTGTTGTTGAATGTCATAAATTCATCTACATCATAGAAGGAGTAATAAATTAGATACTTCTTTAATTTGGTTCTAAATAATCATATCTTTTGAGTTTAATTTGTTATATCTATAGAGAAGCTATTAAAAATTTTATTACCATATAACGCACCCCTTTGTGATAGCACGATAGACTTGCCGATGTAGTATGAAAGTCATTTACTTGATGAGTATTTGTACTATGAACTGTTGAATTAGTTACAAAGTTTTCACGAGTGCATACAAGAAAGTTTATTAAAAAAACATACTGGCAAGTCATGGGCATTATTTGTAGTTTTTTTTTTAATGACCCTACATGATTCCCTGAATTTTACCTCCTATTATTCTGATTACTTTATATACTAGTAGGAATATATTGTTTTGTAGAATTTCCTCAGAATATTATTCCGAAACTCATTACCGAGTGGAAGTATGCAAAGTAAATCGTTTTTAAGGTATTGACATTTACTACATATTGCATAGCTCTAATACCAAAACATGTTGAATTTAATCTGAGGATGATTTCTTTAATATGATTTATCCAATTTAACACATTATCGATTTCTAAGCCAAGAAATTTGGTGGTTGTTGTTTCTATTAGGGGCCTGTTGTTAATTATTGCGCTTGAAATTTGCGAGATTGAATTTGCGGAGAATTTAAATTAGATTATGATAGTTTTGTTGCAGTCTAATAGTAATTTATTGGTTGAGAACCAATCACATTTTTTGAGGAAAATAATTATCTCTGTTGAAAATCTCAATGTGTTGGAGTTATTGGCTGTAATTAATATATTTGTGTTATCTGTAAATAATATGGGCTGACCTACATCTTTTAATAGAGGCGCAAGATTATGTATGAACACTAGAAATAGTAGGAGATAGGAGACCTAATAGTGATCCTTTTGGAATTTCATTATTAATAATTCTCTTGTCGGTGCAGATTTCATAGTACTATTCGTTGTATTGATTTCAACTTTCTGTTACCCATCTTTGAGATAGGAGTGAAATCATTGGTGTGCAAGACTTTAATTCCAAAATAAACAAATTTGTCTAGTAGCATTTTATGATTTATACAGTCAGATTCTTTGGATAAAATACAGAAAATCCCTCCAACTTTTAATTTTTTATTAATTGCCTCCAGAATTTTGTCTGTTAAACTGAATGTTACATTTTTCATGAATTTATGTTTCCTAAACCCAAACTCTTCTGGAACTAAAATGTTGTGTCTTTGAAGACGATGAAATAGTTTCTTACACATTACTTTCTCAAAGATTTTGGAGAAAACCGGTAGAAGTAATATGGGTCTGTAATTTTCTGGAAACGTTTTTTTTTTATCCTTTATTGAAGATAGGAATAATCACAGAATATAAAATTGAACATTGAATAGTTACATAAATAACCTAGTGTCCCAGCTATAACATATGAACTCGCTTTTAATATTTTCCTCATTATTTCATCATATGCTGAGGAGTTTTTTTTTTTACTTTCAATTATTAATACGAGTAATAGCAATTATTTCTTATGTGTTTGTTGGAAATGTTTCAATATTTGGGAATTTTATTAGAAAATATTGTGTTAAAGAGTCTAACTGTTAGTAACATTATCTTGGGAGATGTAAAGGTTATCTGTAATTGAAAGAAAATATTTGTTAAATATATTTGCACTTTTGTTTGGGTCTGACGTTTTTGTATTGATAGATATAAGGGAAGGTTTTTTTTTACTTTTTGATCAACCACTTTCTTTTTTTATTTATATTCCAAGTTGTTTTGATTTTATTATGAGAGTTTATTTTTATATTATAATGTAATTCTTTAGCTTTTGGTTCACTTTGTGTAATATTTTTTAATAATTTTTATAATGTTGTTTTAAGTATGTATCATTATTATTTCTACTCTGTACATATAATGATATCTTGGTTTTGAATTAGATATTAATACCTTGTGTAATCCATTTATTGTTGGATCTTTTGAATTTTTATACTTTATAGGAAAACGATTTAAAAAATAGAAATTCTTAGGAAACTCGTTGAATTTACTGTTCAACTCACTTCGACAACATATTGATTCCCAACTTTCATTTTTAAGATTTGTCTCGAAATTATTTAATGATTCCCCATTTATAGCTCTGAATCTAATTTTAGTTCTTTTAAAATCATATATTAGTATATTATTTATATTTAGGATTTGAGGATCTTGTTCCGAAAGACCATTAATTATTGGAGTTGTTTGAGATATACCTGTTCTTTCCTTTTCAATAAATATGTTGCCTATTGCAGTAGCTGAATCCCCTTGGATTCTAGTCGGAAAGTTTACTGCGTAAATTAAATTGAAAGATGCCAGCAACGAATTTATTCTTTCTACTAGCCGTACCCGTGCGCTCCGCTGCACCTGTTAGAAATAAATATAAAGTAATTACATAATTAAAATAGGACGTTTGATCCAGGGAACATTCGTGTTTGTTAGAAGGATAAATCGTTTAATATGTTACTTAATTTAAATTGTATTTAAATAATTAAATTGCGACCATTTTGGTCCACAGAGCTCTCATTTGGTGCAATGACAATTCCTTTAACATGTTTCTTATTTGTTATTACACGCAATAGTTTAATGAAAATTGACACATCATTTAGTTTTAATGTGTAAACTTTATATTACTTGCTATATGGTTCCATTGAATTATGGTAATAACTTAATTTTTACCCTTGTTTTCTACGTCTTCAGTAAATGGCGCTTGGCCCATTATGGTTCTGAAACCTTCAAAGAACTTAAATAGTGATACAGCATAAACAGTGATATGTAATTATATTTCTTTCTTTCGAAAATGTAAGAATTCACGATCTCCTATGTACCATTGCCATGGAATGAATAAATGTGTTTTTTCTTCCTACTCAAAAATTTTATATTTTGCACATGGGAATTACTGCAGGAACAACAACGCTACAATCTGAGGCGGCGGTGAAAACGTATTGTATTGTTATTTTAAAAGTCTATCAGACCTACCAAATTTTGCATAGAATAAAACTTATCGGAAATCATTTTTAAAGAAACTTTTGTTATGTAACATTTTTCACAAAAAAGCAATAATAAGCGAGATATTTCGATTTAATTCAGGTCCCGTTAAATGAAGTATTTTGAATGCCATATAGCGTAAAATCTAAATTACAACGAACTTAATTTATATTTCAACTTTCATCGAAATCCATTCAGCCATTATCGCGTGAAGAGGTAACAAACATCCAGACAGACAGACAGACATACAAACAAAAATGTCAAAAAAGCGATTTTCGGTCTCAGGATGAACATGTTAACACCAATTATTTTTGGAAAAGCGAAAATTACCAGAAAATTTTCGGCTACATATTTATTATTAGTATACTGTAATATTATATTATATTATATTATATTATATTATATTATATTATATTATATTATATTATATTATATTATATATTATATTATATTATATAAAAAGTGCGTTGATAACGGATGTACTCCGATAAGAAAATTTTTAATTTGTTGTGGGGGCTCTTGAATCTCAGAAGCAACAACTTTTACAACAACGCAACATAATCTGCTTGGCTCATTACCCAATTTTTTTTGCATTGCATTTATTGCATATATATTTTTTTGTATTTTAACGCGATTCGATTGAGCATAGTTAAAATTTGAATTATAATATAATGGATTGCTAAGCTAACGTACTATTACTGCATACTAAATCAATACACTCTCGTTGTTCGTTAATTCTCTGAGATTAAAATGAGTGTGTACATAAATATTATTTTAAGAAATACAGAAAACGAATGTACAAAAAAGCCTATCAAATTTTCTGTGCATAGGAAGCCATTTTAATCTTACCTGTCCTCGATTTACTAAGAAGTTACTGTAATAATAACATTATAGCAGTATGTCCATCTAGAGAAACTACACTTTCCAATGGTGAAATATACAAATCGGTTAATTTAGCTTCCGATATTACTTCATACAAACACAGAAACATTGTCTGTAGGCTAAGTTTAATAGCTTTCGATTGTTGCCGTCCAAGGCCCCTTTTTCGATTGTTGTTGTCCAAGGCCCCTTATAGACGAAGTTATTTGTTATTTCATTGCACCGTCTTAGATGGAGTTATTTTAATTTTAAAACTCATTTATCTCATTAAATATCAGTCCTATCAAACTTTTGTAAAGAATAAAACTTATCGGAAATCATTTTTAAAGAAACGTTTGTTATGTAACATTTTTCACAAAAATCAATAATAAGCGAGATATTTCGATTTATTTAATTCAGGCCCCCTTATAACCCCCCTTTTAAATAAAGCATTTTGAATGCCATATAGCCTAAAATCTAAGTTACAACGAACTTAATTTATATTCCAATTTTCATATAAATCGGTTCAGCCATTATCGCGTGAAAAGGTAACAAACATACAGACAGACATACAAACAAAAATTTCGGTTTCAGGGTGGTTAATTATATATATTAGGACCAATTATTTTTGGAAAATCGAAAATTACCAGAAAAATTTCGGCTACAGATTTATTACTAGTATAGATTACTTTCTGTTAGATAATCGACTATATCCATATTTCAAGCCAGTTGTAGTTGCTATGACTGTAGACTAATCAAAATCGCTGCTTTCTTTTGTTTTTTCAATCATTTTCTTCTATTCTCCCCTAAGCATATTGATTTACTCAAATATTCTAGTCTCTCATTGACCATGGTTGTCTCCTAATCTTTATATTTTTCCCTGTTATTATTCGAGCTATCTGCTTTCTTCTGTTCTTCGGTATGTCCAATTCAACTTTCATGTTTCGTCACTAATTTCTCCTTATAGTTTAATTTATTATTATTATTATTATTATTATTATTATTATTATTTATTACTTTCCACAGTTTCTCAAGTAAGACTTTTCGTAATATTTTTACTATAATTTTGGAAATCTCTCGAAGAGGGTTGCAGAACTGGGGAAAAGAGGGGTGAAAGCCTGGGGAAAGAGTTCGTTCCCCCATCCACAAGGCCGGAGCCTTCAATGACGTTTGTGTAACATTTGGCAAACATACTGTTCTCTCTTGTCTTCTTCCCCTACTATACAATGACGCGAGGGTTGAAGAGAAGGACTGAGTTACGTGTTCCGGCTTATGACGTGTGTGCTTCAATTGTAGCACTGTTTTGTATCCCTGCTCTCGAGTCTTAGGGCTTTTCGATTTATCGTTTGTTAACCACTTGTAGATTCTTCCGATATGATTAACAATTAAATATTGTTAAGATTATCTTTTACACACTTTAACAACTGTGATTATATCGCGTGTGTAGAAGTTTTGGGTTTATCAGTAGGACATTTTTACTACAATTGAGTTCCCTTTTCTATTGTCGTGTGTTGCAAACGGCTTGTATTCATGTACCGTAACTGATTTTAGATTTTGATTAATGTTTATGATATTGGTGATTGAGGCTGTGATGAATCATGGTATATAAATTTCAAATCTAGCATTTGCCTTTGTAACTGAGGGAAACCATGAAAAACCCCAGTGAGATTGGCTGGCCACGGAGTTCGAACCCGGGAACTTCCGAATGCGAGTCTCAAACGTTACCGTCTGAGTCAACTCACTGGGTCTCTTAAATATTTGTAATTTTGGTAAGAGCTTTAAATTCATTACAACTTATTTGCAAGTGCCTGAAATAATAATAATCTGCTTTACCTAACTAGCAATCAGCTATTCATATTTGCCAAAATGTAACTTATTCTTAAACGGAATTTTCCATACGCCTTCATCAAAGTTGCTCTTAGTTTATCCATTACAAGAGAGCAAGATGTTATTACCTTGCATGCATTCTGTCAAAATTCTAGTTCATTGGATAATTTTATAGGAAAAGGTACGCAGGTGAAAGAAAAATTAAGGGTCACAATGTTATTAGATATAAAGTTGCAATAGCTATGCGGTTTCGTTACCCTTCTGTTCACATTTTGTAGAGAAGAGCAAGTTCTAATCAAATTTATGACGCGCTTCCTAGAGGCAAGTTCCTCCTGTCACATACTGTGAATGTGTCGAAAGCTACACAGAGCAACATAACATTCACTCAAGTACCAGTGAATATACAATGTGAAGGTGATCACAACTTAACGACCAAACGAAACTGAAGTCTCCCTTGCATTGCAACCAAACCCATTGTGGTTGTTTTACGGCTAAGCACATCAAAAGTTATTGTGTCTGATAGCGTAGATTTACATGCTGAAGATCAGTGTTAAAATCTCGGCGAATTCCAATAAAATATTTGATGGACAAGGAACGGTATTAAGGTGATTTTCCTAGATATATCTATTTCTCCTAACAGTAAACCCATACTTCTTCATAATTCCATATCGTTCTTATCACCTGTCTTGGAAGCAATGGATAACTACTCCATTGTGTAATCTTTCCGAGAATCTAAATTCATGAAATCCAAACAGTAACATATTATGGAGCAAATAACCACTGAAGCCCTAAAACTGGCGTCAACTCTTGTCATCAGTATGGCCCCGAAAACGAAGTGGAAAGTGTCTATGTTACTCAATACAGCTACGTTGAGAGGAGGGAGATAAATATCGTATTTTCTCGAATACTCAGCGAACTTTTTTCCCCGAAATATATAAGTAAAAATTAGGGGTGCTCGGCTTATTCGATATGAGATTGACAGCATTACCTGATTTTCTCCCGCAGAATTTCTAAGGTAGTAGTGCACGGCCATTATCTTCCCGCGCGAGTATTTCAAATCTTAACATGTATCAGAATCAAGTTCAAGTGTGATAAGTATATAGTTTGTGCGCCTTATATTTTCAATGGATCCGCTATGCATGAACACGCATATCGCTCCCTCTTGTTCAAAATAGCTTAAAAAATGTAGCATCTGCAATCAGCTGGACGAAACAAAGCACGATTCTGTATAGAGAACAGAGATTGAAGCCGAATTATTCCCAGGCGAAAATGATAATCGTGACGATAAAACAGCGCAGAATAAAAGTTGCTAGTGATAACAGGTACTCCCTCCGTTCCAAAATATGGTATAGTAACAAAGAAAACAAGTTTGATTATTGCGCATGCGGGCACGAAATGTTTCGTGGTGTGGTATTCTGTTCAGTATTGAAGGGACTATCAGACAGATCAGTTGTGAATGTTTCTAGTTTCTGTAGTGCATAAAACTATAATATGTAAAAAGTTCATCATGAACAGAAATCAAATGGGCACGTGCTGTGGTGTTCCTGTTCCAGAAAATGGAACACCAACCCAATCAATTTTGAACATAGAACATCTAAGGCACAATAGTCGTATAAAAACGGGTTGTAATTTATTCCAGTTTTATGTTAATTTGCCTCTCTCAAAACAAAATTCGTTTTTTTTTCTTTTATTAATTTCACATCACATAGAATGAAATGTACAATATTAGTCATTTTTTATGTTAATTTATCATACAAATAAGTGTCTAGAATATGTATTGAAGTTACACTGTATTACTGAGAACTTTAACAAATGTATACCATATTTTGGAACGGAATAAATGACATCTTTCTATACCATATTTTGGAACAGAGGGAGTATTTATAATAACAAACCACGTAGTATCATACAAAATAAAGCTAGTCAATGTACTGATGTGTGCTATTAATAGGCTATTGCAGAATATCGTGTAATCGGCCAATTAAGCAAGACAACTCCACCTAATTTAACGTGAATAGTCGCGAATACATTTCTTGAAAGTTATATTTATGTATTTTTTTATTTTATCCTTTTCAAAGGTGGGATGTGCAGATTATTCGAGAAAATATACGGTATCCTTTGCATTAACAACGATACAGTTGTTATATGGAACATGAACCATGCGAATGATAAGTTTAAACTAAAATGAGAGGTTAAGTGCCTAAAATATGTTAATTTTACAATATTTAAAATATAGGAAACTAAGTATATCGTTAAAACTTACTGAAAGAAAAAGTCTGTAAATTACCAGTTAATAGTGTCTTATATGTAGAAAAACTGCTCAAAGGGCAGCTAAATGCCACTAGAATAATTATTTTTACAATATCAGAGTTACAGATATTTCTTATAACATCATCATCTTTCTGAGGATATCATACCCATCTTTCTTATCCATAGCTTCTTTCAATTTGTTCGATAGCGATCTTTCCTGTTTCATCGTCCACGCTACTTAGTTAAATGGTAACTTTGGATTCCATTTATCTGAGTTACTAATTCACATGTTTCTAGAGTTTTCATGGAAGCAAGCCAAAATCCAAAATTTGGCTTAATTAGACTCTTATTTTACTTTACATAGCGAGATAGGCACTTTGGAACAAGCGTTCCTAATTTACACACATTGCCAGGAGCTTTAACGTATGATTAGTGTTACATTTTATACGAGTCTATCGATGTTTTGAAATTAATTACGCTCTCACTTCTTCACCAATCCTATGAAATACATGTGCGAGACATGTTGTATATTTTATATATCAGAACACTTCGTTAAAATGTTTTCCTGCTTTTATCATATAAGTTGTAACGTCGGTAACAAATAACAGTAGCCTACGTTGCCATGCCGCACACCAGATGGCTAAAGTGTTTTAGACTAAACCTCTCTGAAAGATGTGATACTCGAGATGATACGGTTTACTTGAGCTTTTTGTATTTATTACACCTACTATTACATTGGCAATGTCCAGTTCAGTACAGTAGAATGCTTATTCTCATCTATACAAATCCAGATTTTGTGAACTTTAAATGTAGTTTTAATTATAAACAAACACAACAAAATATGTCTCATGAATTTACAATACTCTTCATGGTTGTTAACAAAGCATAGGACTAATACATGAATTCAAGTCACGATTATTGTGCAAAAAAACAAGTACCTTACGTATATAAAACATTGGTAAGAACAGTACTTACTTACGCCGCACAGTGATCCTTTTATGTTATCTGGCCGCGCAAAATTCGATTCAATATTAAAATAATGTAAAAACATTAAAATAAGAATTTGTACTTATCCTGAGCATTTTATTTATTCATATTCATTCAATTTAGGCTTAATATTAACTCTCAATCACAGACATATAGGTATTCTATAGGCAACAACACTGTAGGTCTACAGGTCTTCATCACTGTAGGTATGAAATATATTATAAGTAAAATACATGGAAGAAATAAGTTAAATTATAATTTTTATTTTAATTACACTCTTAACTTCATACATGGCACTAATATTTCAATAAAAACGCTATATAGTTTCCTTCACATTAATCAAATAAGATATTTCACTACATGAGTAAGTACATTTTCTTTCCATACAGAAAGTAATGGGTGCCTAAAATTTTAACAAGTTTATCATAACAAAATATATAATGCATTAAAACTAAATACACGTGAGTGTATTCCTATATATTCTCTATATTTATATAGGTCTATTCACAGTACTGTAATAATTTCAGCTCTACAGTCGCAGCGAGGCGCGTACCATTCCTGCAGCTATGTGCTACTTAATTGGTCCTTCCAAGGAGGGTGGTATTGTAATCAAACATTTATCACTTCAGTGTTTTCTATTATGACATAGCTAGTTTTTTATTATAAATTGTGAGGAAAATGTTACAATTATAAAGTAATGAGGAAGAAGACAAGACGTGCACTAATAATGAACACTTGTCACTGCTAATTTTTCCTGTATTGCAATTCAGTGTTAAAAGTGTTTTCAATAATATTTAGTTCTCAGTATTGCTGTAAGCTTCAGATTAAGTTCCCGAAGCGATCGCGGGTTCTTGATAAACAAAGAACTTCATTAAGTATAGGCGTTTTCTTTGTGAGGCTGCTTATTACACGATCTGACGGCACCAGAAGCATATTCAGCATTAGATGACAAGCCACTTATGGAAACTTTTTTCTATATTTTGTTCATATAAAACACATTTCTCTGTAGCCACTTCTTTTTGTGATAAGCACGCAAAATTAACAATCTTAACAGTATTTTTAAAACAGATTATCTGTAAGTTTTCAAATCATTATTTTACAGTAAACAGTTAAATAGTTCATCACTTCTTTATGCTTTGTCATCTGAATGGCGCCAAACATGAAAGAGATCGTTCCGTGATATCTCTTCTGAGAGTACTAAAACCTGAAAAAAGGCAAAGTTACAAAAAGTAGCGGCTAGTTTTTATACAGGAGAAAACATAAGGTATTGACTTTAGTCTTATGAAAAAAAAAAATGACGAATGGTTGACAATTCTAAATTTCCGGGTGTAAAAATACTCAAAACTAGAACTTAAAATAACAATAATTTCTCAATTTTCAAGCAAATTTCACTTTAAAGTAGTAAGTTCTGTGGGATTTGTAAAATATCACAAATATAGCACATACCTTGGTCTCCCATATCCATCAGCAACTGATGAACATCGTCAAAAAAGTACGTTCTTTCAAGCACAGTTATCGAACATAAATGAGCTCGGCTTCAGGCGGAGATGCGATAAGAAACGCCATACTTCTGACTTGTTTTTCAACACAAGGGCTGCACATATAAGCATAACTATAACAAATCTCGTATCACTGGATATTATAGTAATTAAAAACTCCATAAAACATGAAAATATGTAATACTCAATTTTTGTATTTTGCGCGGCCAGATAGAGAAAAAGGATCACTGTGCGCCGCTGAGACATGGATCCTAATAAAAATCGATGAAAGAAAACTTGCCTTTGAAAGGAATATCTTACGATGAATATTGGTCCAACATAAGAAAATGAACAGTGGATAATTATGATCAGCCAAATCTTATCAATATGATGATAAAATGAACCAAATTAAGATGGGGCAGAGCATATAGCTCGTATGTGTGAAATTGGACCACAAAACATACATTATTTGGGGACCCCGAGGGACTCCATGCCGGACTCTAGCGAAACAGATGAAGATGATGTTGGTGACGATGACTTTACAATACATTTATTGTAAGTTCTTTAAATCTAATCCTTGTATCATCTGGAATTTGTCCCAATATATTAAAAAAAGAAACAGAGAAACAAACAAAATTCGAACATTGTATTCATAACTTATTTAACGAAATATTAACTAATATTATGTGAATGCTTCCCACATGTATTTATAAAATTATATTCCAATAGATTTTCCAAGAGACGTCTGCTATAATTTTTCATCTTGCTCTTCACCAGAAGTTTCTGTTTATTTTAGTACATATACATGCAAACTGCTGTTTTTCATAACACATTATTGGTTAGAAAGTTAATCTTTACTGTACTCGTACGACAAAAACATTGTTATGATTTACTTTTCCTTACTAATACTGCAAATTTGTTACAGTAATACAAAAAACTATGACGAAACATTAACAAATTATCACAATATCAACACATAGCCAACATAGCCACAGTTACTGTGAACACAGAAATTGTAGTCAATGCCTCTTAGCCTGAAAAAAGTCAGGTAATAATATTATTTTTGTATTGCAAAAGTTTGCCTTCATAGTTAAATAAATAAAATGGAGATCACGTTGCTATGTTTTTTGCTTAGCAACGTGTCATGAAGCATTTTATAACGAATTATTACTATAGCAACAATAACAGCAGTCGTCATGAATAAAAATTCTTCACTGACATAACGGATTTAATAGGCCTAATCGAATTTATAGATTATTTTCTTCTAATATTTGGCAAATAACAAACAAAGTATTGTATACAACTCGTACAAAAGTAGCTTCTTTAACTCGTGGGTCTTAGATCACTCCCTCCGATCGTGATCTAATTCACTCACTCGGTAATAAAGCTCTACTTTTTTACGTCGTTATTAGCTTTACTTACAGGAACAGAAATAATTACAGACAACTATGCAACATTATAACTGGATCTAATATAAAGGCAATGTAGTATTAGTACCCGTGACTGTTAGCCTACAGAAACCTCAATTTATTCACATAGAACTTCCATGTAGTTGTGCAAAAAAAATATTGTACTTAACTAATACGGAAAATGTCTTTCTAGCATTCGTTTCGAAATTTCAGAGTCAGCAAACGCCTCGTCCGTAAACGTTTAACTCGGACACTAAAGCAGCGGTTCCCAATGTGTGTGTCGCGACAGAATAGTCGACTAGTGTATCGCGCAGACCCATGGAGTGTGTCGCGAAATTTTGCAATTGAAAAATAAATTTTATGCCATCCAGAAAATTTCTTTACAACGAATTTTTTATTTATAACGAAGTCCTTGATATGGTACATTTCATTTGAGTCAGACTTTACCAATGAAACGTGAACACCTGCAACAATACTTAGTTCAGTTTTTCAACCATAAAGCCACGTATAAAGAAACTCTGTGCAAACCACCAACCGCAGATTTTACATTAATTTAAATACGCGAGTTTAAAATATGTATATATATATATATATATATATATATATATATATATATATATATATAATCTTTGTTCGGACATCTTTAATCGGATATCCAGCATAGATAGGTTGGGATTTTTGACACATATCTTTGTTTTTTTTTAATGCCATTTAAGTTGCTGCTTATTCTTTTAGAATTTTCGATTGCGTGTTAACATCGACCTATCTACAACACTACATAGAAGTTGTTAGCAATGCGGAACGCGCTGGAACGGCGATCCGGCACCTTTTTGTTGCATTTTTCATCATGGAACCGAAATATGTGTGAGTAACTATGTTTCTAATATAATTTTTCTCTGAATTCCGCTTAGACATTGAAAGTCTTAGTTGGACGAAAAGGAATTTAAAAACGACAAAATTCCCGTGCAGTGAACAGTAATCATCTCCCAGTCCGCTATAAAATATTCTACACAGAGTTCTCCAGAAGAAATATACTAGTTATTATTATAATTTATTATTACTATTAATAAAATCAAATAAGTGTGTCGCGATATCGTGGGAGTTCAGTAAAGTGTGTTGTCAGTCAAAAAAGAGTGGGAACCACTGCATTAAAGTAACACCTGCTGTTTTGTTATGTAAATAACTATTCTGTTCACATGTATCTTAATATCAAGAGGAAAGAATTTGATTTTGCATAACTTACAAAAAATGACGTTACCCCTACTAAGAAATGCCAAATTCTGATATATATCGTCTCAGTCCATCTACAAAACCTTATTTTCATTCAACATCGCGATTTCAAACAATGCATTGTTTAAACACTCAAGTTGTAAACTTATCTGTACGAGTGCTGACGCTCTTTTAATCAAACTGCACTCTTGTTGATCTTCGACAATAAAGGACTACACAAATCGCAATACTACGTGCAGTACTTTATACCGTAGTTTCCCCTAACTATGGTCCACATTTGTCACATTTTTCTTTATATATTCAGTACTATTCATCCAGATTAAGCGAAATTTTGGCTTTGGACTCTTGTAAGTTTATATTAAATAAATATTGACATATGTGTTTGAAATTATTTAATTACAAGTGTTAAAAAAATAATAAGCATTGGTACATAGTTGTATTCTGAGTTGCCCAACTATGGTCCACTCATATATTCATGCTTGAAAGTATGAATGGACTATAGCTGGAGCTGTAATTATTCGTAAATCAATACATTGAGTTTCTAATTTAAGGGTAGAAACATAATCTAGCACAGAAATATTAAAAATAAATGAAAAGTACATGGATTCTTTTTATTAGTATACATTACATAAAAATTCAATAAACAAGTGAAACCTGAAAGTCATTTTCTGTAATAATAAACAACTACACTCACCGGCAAAAAAACCGGGCCACCTAAAGTTCCTCAATTTTTTATGAGGTGAGATTCAGAAAATCCTTTATGAAATGAAGAAAACATTGCTTCCCAGAAAAAAAGAACTTACAAATTATATAAATTTGCTTCCAAATGTTCAACTGATTTTGTGGCCTCCCCGTGACTGTATGACTGTTACCATTCGCCGATTCAACCCTTCGATCAGATTCTGCATGTCAGTCTGGTCGATTCTATTCCATTCTTTACATAGAACATTTCGGAGCTGGTGTAAATTGCTGTGAGGAGTTAGACGACTTCTAACTCGCTTCCCTAGCATTTCCCACACATGATCAGTAGAGTTTATGTCAGGACTTCTTGCTGGCCATGTCATCCTATTCAAGCCAACGTCGTGAAGGAACTCATCCACGAGCTGGTGTAAATTGCTGTGAGGAGTTAGACGACTTCTAACTCGCTTCCCTAGCATTTCCCACACATGATCAGTAGAGTTTATGTCAGGACTTCTTGCTGGCCATTTTATCCTATTCAAGCCAACGTCGTGAAGGAACTCATCCACGATTCTTATAGCATGAGGACAAGCATTGTCATGCATTAACAGGAACTTTCCACCAATAAGTGGGGCATATGGTACAACATGTTAAATTAGACCTTCGATGTATCTTGGAGCAGTCAAAGCACCTCCATTAATGAACACAAGTTCTGTGTGAGCTTCATACGAAATGCCACCCCATACCATTACTGATCCACCTTGGAAACTGACACGTGAACTGAAGTTACATGAAGAAAAACATTCTCCTTCTCTTCTCCACACTCTTTCACGTCCATCTGTAAATTAAATCTGATTCATCTGTGAAGAGCACTCGTCGCCATTCCCCCAGGTTCCAATTAGCATGATTGTGAGCAAAACGTAATCGTTCAACATGATGTTGCTGGAGCAATTCCGGGCCTTTAGCTGGTCTTCTGGAATCAGCCCACATTCATCCAGACGTCCTCTTACAGTTTTCTCACTCACATTAACTTGTCTTATTTTCTGGAAGCCTCTTCTGGTCTTAATGGCTGTGGAATGGCGATTTCTTAATTGTTTAGGACAATAAAATGGTCGTCACGAGCCGAAGTTACTCGTTTTTTCCCTGAACCGGGTCTCCTGGAATAATCTTCTGTCTCTCTGAAGCGATGGTACACTCGTTGTAAGGTCGATCGAGGAATCCCAAGAACTGCAGTCACATAACGCTGACTATTCCCACCTTTTATCAATGCAACCACTTTTGCTGAATCGGTAGGACTTAGTGACATTTGTATACAATACTGCCTCAAAAGAGCTTACCAGTCTGTAGACATCTTCAGCTTAGCTCGAAATGAGTCCGAGAAGTTTACACACAATATTACAAGAAGAACGAATCTTCTTTTCAGATCATTCTTGGCTATTACGTATTCAGTATTACATTGTTACGTATCACAAAAGAAATTAATAATTAAATGAACCTCAGCACACCTACAATTATTTAAAAAATCCTACAATTTTAAAAAATTTTAAAGAAAATGTAGTTGGCCCGGTTTTTTCGCAGGTGAGTGTATATTAAAGAACAAAAATGCCGTATCAAAATAAACACATTCTTAGCAAAATATTATGCAAATAAATTCACTGGTAATGTTTATTTATCGTACTGAGAACTACATTCATTAGGCTTATTTAGATCCTATGAATCTCCACTTCTCTTGTAAATCTGAAATTGAAAATAGATCTCTCTTTTTCGAGACGCATTTGGGATCTTCAATTTGTTTTATTATGTTTTCCTTTCTATAGAATAAAATGTCTTCCATTTCTCGCCATCTCAGTAATTGCCGCTTCTTACTATACATGAAACAACAGCTCCAGTGTTCTTCACTTCCAAAACTTTCCCTGGCCACAATTCCTCCTCATAAGTAACCACCATATAACTATGTGCCTTTAGCATTAATTTAACAGATTTCGTCCTCTTTTCCATATCTGACTCACTGTCTGTAAATATGGAGAGAACACCGTAAAATCATAATCTGTATCCAATTCAACTTCATCGCTCTCATAATCACTTACAGGGACGGTTGTTTTCCTTCTACCCCGAAGTTTTCGTTTTACCGGACCATCATTCGTGCTAGTACCACTGATGCTGGAACAGCCTGTTTCTTTATTTACTTGACTATAATGTTAAATGGTGTTTTAGAATATACTGAGATACCGAATTTGCAGAAGTAAATAATCACATTGATCACATTTTATTGAAACAAATATTTCAAAATGAAATACAACTATGGTCCACGAAAAATTGTGATACATAATTGAGGACTGACTTGTAGCCTTGAGATTAAACATTTTTCACGCAGAGTCCTCAACCTCTGCCAGTGCAATTATTACGTGAAAGTGAACACTATATAGCCAGGTTTAGTTGTACAAAGGATCATATATGTATAACGTACCAGTTCTACAGAGGAGAGCTTAATAAAACATACATTCACAAACTGAATGATTTTGTGTCTCCACACATTCAATAGAACGATGCATACTGACCTTGTTAAGCATCCATATCATTGCCACGTGTAATGGTAGATAGAAGCATCTATGGGGAACATAATTCCATCACATTGGCGCCTTAAATGGCAAACACCGAACTCTTGGGGGACTAAGTAGTACATAATGCGTTTTGGACCATAGTTATGGGAAATTACGGTATTGCTACGTTTTTCGCGCCCTAGTCAACAGATGACATTAAAAATAAGACAGGGTATGGAATAGTTTCTTTAAGAAACGTAAATCTAAAACACATGCGGATTTTAATTCTGTTACAAGTTTTCTCACTAAAATTCACTTTACATATACATTTTTCTCACCCTTACTTTAAAAGACACAAAAGTAGCGTTTGAAGTTAATTGATAAGTCGCTTCTGAATGTCCATTCTTTCTCCTGAAGAATTTTCAGATTAAATGAAGACGGTAATTTTTAAGTATAATTTTTGGGCTAAAAAGACATAATGGACAACACATGCATGAAATCAATTCTATCTTGCGACTCAGGTTTTTAGAACACTCGGCAACAAAACATCACTTAAGTTATTGTCGCGAATTATTAATAGAGACTGTC